>NC_053410.1:1170193-1290193 GCF_016859285.1 Xiphias gladius
TGCAGACTTCTTGTGGTAAAAACCATTTGTTGAGTCTCACTGGCTGTAGAACCCTTTACAAATGGGGCCTTATCAGGACGTGGCACCACATTTTTGCACTGCTCGTACGCCTGCTCTGAGAGCTCTGAAACACCTTTCTGGGAATTTCAGCTGGATCTGTTCTGTCCGTCACTGTGATCGGAGCGAACCGGAACCCGGGTCACGCCCACAGACGAGCGACAGGCGACCTTTCCTCGTAATCGCCCGTTCGTCAGCGGGAGTCGTCCTCTCCTCGTTTCATCCGATGTAAATCCGATGTCAAAGTCAAAGCAGCAGCACTGGGTCAGCAGATAATCAACATAATGACTTTTCATCTGGGCGCTGACCTAAAGACCCATATACCCCATGCAAACTGCGCATGTGTGTGTGTGTGTAATTCTCCCTCCCTTTATAAACATGTCCACCTGTGTTAATCTGTTCTTTCATCGTCTGGCCTGCTCTGTCTCCGCAGACCGAACACTAATATTTCGGACTCTGCGGATCAGTATATTCAATAATTTTTGCTCCTCATCAGGACACAGGTTCGTGCTGCAGGACTTGATGACTGGTTTGCTTTTTTCCCAGCGTGAACTTGGGCCTCCGGGGTTTCCGGCAGCTTGAAGCAGCCCAGGGTCCAGGTTCTCAAAGATCCCCTTGAACCAGACATCGATCAGCAGAAAGATCAACGTAAACAGAAACAGCTTCCCTCCTGTATCTTCAGAACGTCTGCAGATAAAAGGCAGGAGCTGATTTTCCCAGCAGTTTGGCAGCGGGTTGCTCCTCCACCCGGAACCCGACCGCAGCTCTGGTCCAGGTCCTGGATTTTCACCTCCGTCCTCCCAAGTCTCCTTCAGGTACGGAGAAAGTCCCCTGCGACTCTTCCACGCGGTATCATACGATATGGTACTGTTCCAGTTTGGTCGCGTGAAGTCTTCCCATCATATTGAATCTCCATTTGATGCAGAGAGTGCGATGAAAATCTTGGTTCCGGCAGCTAAACCATGAGTGTTACAGCGTGGAAAACCCAGCGGTGGAGGAAGCAGCAGTGCCACGGCGCAGAAGTACTTACGAGGAAAAGTCCTAGACGCATTCGATTCAAAATCTACTTCAAGTAACAAAAGTAAAAGTATTAATTATGCTGAATGTCCCCTTTCGGAACAATGTGTACGGATCACAAATCCTTACGCAGCTGGTAAAGGTGGAGCTAATTTCAACTACTTTACTGCTGATGGGCAGCTTCATCTATTATAGTCATATATCACCATTTATCGGTTGATTTATACTTTTAATTGATAATCAAAGAAACTACTGCAGTAACTAAAGCTGTGAGGTAAATGTAATGGAGGTATAAAGTGGCATAAAATTGACAAACTCAAACAAAGCAGCTCAAAACTGTGCCTGAGTGTTTGAGTATACGTACTCAGTTACATTCCACGACTGTAAAAAACCAATTTAAACATTGGGACAAACAGGTAAACAAGTGAGAAACACTGAAACGTTGCAGTCATTCAACCTCCTTTAGGGATTTTCCACCGTTTTGGAAAGGTGACATTTTTCTGGTGAGACCTCTCTGAAAGTCGTCAGGCCAAGTGATGAGAAAAACAGCAACGATTCTGTCGTCAGGACACGAGCTGATTTATTAGGAAGCGACGTCTTGCACCGAGTCGACGTTACGATTCGCGGCGGCAACGGATCGGTGACGACCGACACGTCTGATCTGAAAGTTCACGGAGTTTGTTTTTCTGCACACACCTTCAAAATAAAGGAAAAACAAAGTGAATGACACCTTCAAACGTGCAGCTTTCACATAACTCAGTTTGCGGTGATTAGTCCGTTATCCATCACGGCAGCTTTACGAGCTGCTTTTAAGTCGGCTGCCTTCATTATTTTCCTCACTGTGAGGTGAGGAGCTCTCCGAAGCCCCCCAGGGCTTATTTCATCCACCCGCACGGTTTTGCCTCATTACACCACCTCTTCTCTTTATCGTTCACTCATCATACCGGGATCAAATACGAGCATTTCTTCTTCTGGCCCTCTCAGTTTGACAGCAAACAGACGCAGGACTTCAGATCATTTTAGTTTTTCCTAAGCTGGGTGTGAGGTGACTGAAGTAATTTAAAGGTGTTTATGTCGTTTGAAGTGAAAGTAAATCCAGTCCCGCCGTCAGGATGGTGGGTGGAAAAAACCTCAGGGGTGCGGGTTTGGTTTCGGCGGTGGGGGAGACGGTCCTGCAAGACAACGACCCCACATGTCGTCCGTGTCAGCAGCTTGTTACCACCCTGGTTAGGTTTCGCTGTTGGGCGACCTCTAGTGGCCGTGGTAAGTAGGACGGGAGAAAAAGGCGGCAGTAAGGTGACGTTGGCGGGAGGTCGCGGTGGACGGGGGGGTCGACAAGGAGGCCGCCAATAGTCATCCACGACCTTAACCCCGTGTCTACTATTGTAGCTGTGACGACGAAGGCCCTCTAACCTTAAGGAAGTCCTCATTGTGACCCAAACCTCCGTCTTTTCCTAAACCGAACCGAGTAGTTTTTGTGCCTAAACCTAACCCAACCCCCAAGCTTAGCGGCGTTTTTATTATTGTGACCATGACGACGAAGGTCCGGTGCGGACCGGAGGGGCTCTACTTCAGGACACGCTGCCATGGGTCGTGTCGGAGGTTACGAGGTCGTTCAGGGTGGAGGACTGGCTGGATTTTTAAGCTGCAGTACCGCCAGTGACCGCGAGGCTGAGGGGCGGAGCCGAATCCAGCCCCGTGGATCCATCTCATTACAGTGACAGCTCAGCAGACCGACCTGGCTGTGGGTTCGACCGTGTCCTTTTGGGAGCCGTTGTCCAAATCTCTAAAACGTTAAAACGGACACATTTCAGCAGGACTCGATTACTGAAAACCACGTTTGTTGTCTTTTCATTCCGGTGGTACTGAGCCGTCTCCTCGCCACTGAATCGTGGTCACACTGAATGACACTGTCACACTTGGTGAGGAGGTCAGCTTGTCTTCGTCTTTTGCTTGTGCTTCAGTAGTTCGGTTCTCCCTTTGTCAAATAGTTGCCTCGACCACGTTTGAACCACAGTTCGTCAGAACGTAACAAGGGCGGCCGGCCGATTAGCGAGCTTTCTCGTGCTATACTTCACACCTCAAGGCGTTCGTCAGAGTTCACGCAGCTCCCTCTGGAGACGCTACAGGCTTCATCCTTCTGGTTCCACACGGGGGGCAGTCCTGCCCCAACGCCTGCAAACACACGCCGAGGAGGAAGATCAGCGGCGTTGTCGGGCATTTCAATCCCAGTTATCCCGTTGCAATCATTGCAAGGATTGTTCTCGTGGTGTACCCTCCCCTCTGTCTGTCTTTGAATTTCTGAACACGAGGTGCCCCCATCGGACTCCCCACATCCTGCCGGATTTTCGATCTGAGCGTCACGTTGCAGGTGCAGCTCACTGATGTTCACCCGATGGCCGCTTTCCCTGCAATGTTTCCATCCCTCTGATTACTTCTGGTTGGGTCAACCGTTGACTCTAAGTTGCCCGTAGGTGTGAGCGTGGGCGCGAGAGGTTGTTTGTCTCCGTGTGTCGGCCCCGTGATAGACCGGTGACCCGTCCCGGGTGGGAACTTCATTTCCCATGCGCTCGCACGACAAGGCGCGGGTCCGATGTTGTCACAGGCTCTGAGGCTCCCTTCAGCAGGCCTTTTTTCACGGCAGCCACTTTGACGCGCCAGAGCAATAAAAGCACAGGTGGATTTGATAACCTGGATCAAGACCGCGTTCCACTTAGAGGAGCCAGGTCTGGGGTTCGGCATCGTGCACGCCGGCTCACCGGGGAGATTTCCCGGGACTCTTCGCAGAACAAAACCGTGGTGAATGTCAGTTGTTCCACCTGTAGCTCTCTCTGCTAGGATTAGTCACGGTGTCTGCAGTGGAAAAAGTCTGTCAAGCATTTCCCCCGGGGAAGGTCTGGAGACTCTTGCAGTGCATGTGCAGACCCTCCTTGTATGTTGTGGAGAGGTCTCACATCGAAGCTCGAAACTGAAACTTTTGCAGGCAGGAATTTTTCGTCAGGGTCGATGATGGACAACCTGGGTCTCATTTTTGCAAATCTGTGCTCTGAGCTTTCACTTGTGGCCGATTTCACAAATGTACCTCGAATTGCACCTGTCGCGACACCTGTCAGTCAACCCTCCGTCAAGTCGCCCCCTCTCTCTCTCTCTCCCGCGTGCAGACAGAGCGCGCGAGGGGGAGCGAGGAAGAGGAGGCGGAGGAGGATGGACGGCGGGAAGAGCGCGCTGCTGCGGTCCGCGCGGCAGAGCGTCACCTCGTGCAGCGACCACCAGGCGAACTGCTCGGAGACCCTGGAGCTGTCAGCGGCACCCGCGTGGAGCGGCAACGGCTCGGCGGTGGATGCCTACCGGCTGGTGGAGCTCCAGCTTCCCGCCTCGGCCGCACCGACGGTGAGCAACTTTTCGCTTTTATGCCGTGCGCAGCTCCGAACGTCTGGAGGCTGCTCGCGGTTGTTTACAGTTCCTCGCCGAACTCCGTTGAAAACAATATCAATTTAATATTTACATGCTTATCGGCAAGTGTTTGTCGGAGTAGAACACAATGTAGTATTTAAAAGGCACCAGGAGAAATGTCTCTGTAATTCGGCATACATTTCATTCACCAAGCGGTAAGGAACGATAGGAATATCTCTCTTTTTAGAGTTAGTTCTCCCGCTTTTCCACCTGAGTTCTTCCCTCGAAATCCTGGCAGCAAACGTTGGACTGAAATAATTCCAGTTCAGGTCTTTTTTTTTTTTTTAAAGAAAAGCTTCTATGATATTTAAAATAATCCCAAATTTAAGAATCAGTCGTATTGATTTGAAAAGAGTCAGATTGCACATTTTTAGAGTATCCGCTGTTGCCAGTAGGCAAATCAATATTAAATACACATTTTTTTCTACGAGGTTCGGTACATCGCGCTTCGCGACACAGAGGGGCTCTTCCCGCAGGTGTTCAAAATGCAGCAGTTAATTAGATTTGATAACGGGCTGAATGTCGTTCAAATAACACGTGTCACTGGCACGCGTTATTATTGACATATCTTTGGAGCATATAGGCTATAGGTTGTTTATCGATCAGTTGGAATGAAACTTTATTGACCCAATTCACTTTGGAAACACTAGGGAACAAGGGCAAGGGATCAGACATTAAAAACACCAGAAATAAATAAGAACGCTGAGCTTTAGCTTGAATATGACGACCCGTTTTGATTGGAGCCTATGATGGTGTTTGATCAGGAAAAAAATAAGTACACACCGCGGCCTCTTGGCTCCAGGACTTGTAGTTTTGCTGTGAGGGCGTTCGCAGCTCTGCATATTAAAGGTGCCACATGTGAGTTTTTGCTGTAGCTACGTAGCCAACGTTAGCATTAACAGCTGTTTCCTCGCCAGCGCAGAGGAAACTCTGTGAGTTCAGCATCAAACTTCATCCCTTCACCCACCAGGAGCCGTCTCCTGCGGTGGAAAGCAACGCTAGCGTTAACTCTCGTTTTGCTTCTAATTTTTCCTACTGAAGTTAGCATGCTAACCAGCTAGCCCCGGCTCGTCTCGCCGCTTTCAAATGGCGTGTCGCTGCAGCGTCCAGTCTGCCCCGAAGCAGTAGCTCTGCTCAGAGGACGTATTCTAAACCTCTCGTCATGTAAACACAACGATGGCTGAAGCTCCGGGCAAGCGACCACCACCACCACCCGCTCCCGGCTAGAAACCGGATTCGGCGGCAGAGAAAACTTCCATACATCCCGTTTAGGGGCCTGGCAAATAAACCTGGCCATTCCTAGGTTATAATTTGTTAGTGTTACGATTACTGTGTGTGCTCAAATCTTCCACTGATTTCTGAAATTTAATGGAATGAAACCTGCATTTGCAATTTAGCGTAACTCCGTAGCTGAGATGCCCCGTGAAGCAGAAGCAGAGAGCGTTATGGAGGGATATGTGCTGACAGCTCAGTGCGTCTCTTGGATGCATCGGCGTGAAATGCATGGATGCCACTTCCCTCCTCCGAGGGCTTTCTTTGGTTCATCAGACAAACTGCACGGCTGTTTGTGTGTTTGCGTGTCTGTAACGTCACACAAGCTGCCTAGGCCACAAGTAAACTCTCACACATGACCTAACACTCAGCTGCATAAGCAGAAAGCACACACACACACACACACACACACACACACACACACACACACACACAGCTGAATGGATGCAGGAGTCGGTTTAGAAATGTTCCTCCGTTATCTCTCTGCTTCACCACCACCTCGGAGCTACGCAGACGTCACAGTTGGTGAGGCTACTGTACAGACCTGCAGGGTTTTCAGGTGATCAGCGGAGGACTGATAACGCAGCTGTCCGCACATTTCCTCCTGAGAATCGTTGTGTGTGTGTGTGTGTGTGTGTGTGTGTGTGTGTGTGTGTGGTATTTATTGTGCATTTGCCGGCTGCTGCTTGTTGTTGAACAAACACAGATTGACGTCTTTGTTCACGTCCGTCCATATATCTGCAAATGCTGTATTGATTCAACGTGGATAGATGTGTTGGTTTAAAAAGCCGTTCCAGCTGCCAACTCTGGTTCACTCTCATGCCAATTTTCCACTAACTGTCTGGACTGCTGGGTTTTCACAATGACAGACACAGTTAAACCACTATCACTCTGATTTTATGCAGCTATTTTAAGACAGGATTTCGGTCCAGGTTGAAAGCGTCTGACGCAGGGATGCAGTCGGGGCAAACTTTTAACCGAGGTCGACTGGTGGGGGTTGTGAGAATTAGAGGGAAAATGTTACATGTCCTGAGCGGCAGCTTCCTTCTATTCTTCAATGAACATTTAATCTGTCTGATTCTCTGTAACTCCTCCTGCTTCTGTCCGTCAAAGCTGACTCCCTGTTGGAAATATATGGATGACAAAAGATGTGAGCGAGCACAAGACCAACCTTGTGCTCTGTGCAGTCTGCAAATCGACGTTTGAGAGCTCACAGATAAAGACCAGGACCAGGACCAGGTATGTGCGCTCACCTTTGGATGTCTGAACCCTCCGGGCGCAAACTTAAACTGAGAGCAGAGCGTCACATGTTCAATCCTTTCTACTTTCAAAATAAAAGCGGGGACATGGGTGTTTTCAACCACCAGACAAAGAGCATTATTTGGTGTCTGTATTACATTAAAAATCAAATTGCGTTGACACTAAATGGATAAAATCACATTCAACTTGTTGGCGGATTGTCTAGTTTTGAATTCTCTGTATGATAGTGCAATATTATATTTGAGTAACTAAAAAGCAGCTAATGGTTCGGAAGTAATGCCATCAGAAAAAATGAATTGCTCTCTGGTTCCTAGTTGCAATTTTTTAAGCAGGACCTTGATGACGAAGGTCCCCAAGCCTTAGAGGAATTGTAATTTTTCCCTGAACAACTCAACAAAGATAAGGCTTATTTTAACTCTCACCGCGATCTTCACCTAAACCTCCAGCTCGTCTTTGTGTCTGAACTTAACCAAACCTTAACCGTCTCATTGTCAAAACATAAAACTGATTTGTCGTCCAACAGTGATTTGTAAAAGACAAGTGATGTCGCGTTGCTGATAGATCAGAAAACACTTCAGTGTGTCGTTCTAGAGGACGCGGACGAACGGTGTGTTTTGTCAGTTCATTTGGAAGACGTGTTGAACTTAAAGTAACAGCTAAACTCGGCACGTTCCTCTTCTTCTGGCATTTTTGGCAGTTACCAAATAGATTCAGGTGCAGTGCAATCAACAGAGTCACATTTAGCCAAGAAAACTAAGACGGATAGTAATCCGTCTTCTGCTCTGTCCAACAGAGACACATGAATTTGACTGCGTGTAAATAAAACAGTTTTAAATCTTATCTGGATTTTCACCTGGATATAAGAAATGACAAGTGTAAACGGGGCCAAAATGAATGATCACATCCTGAATTTCTCCCAGACTCGCACATTTTTTTCTTCCTCCATCAGTTCCTGGTCTGGTTTTTGATGACTTCTTGGGTATGCTCTTCAGGGCAATGCAGTGCTGTAGGAGATCTCACACACAGTTCGATAAAGAGACACGGTAAATTGCTGTGTTTGTGTGTGGTACACAAAGTGATCAGAAGAACAATGTAAACTTAAAAGTATTTTTATCCAGTTATTCAACTGATCAGGAGAATAGTTGACAGAACAGGAAACTCGATAATGAAAATCACTGAAAACTTTGGACACGTGGAATCGCACAAATCCGAGAAGACTGTTGTAGCAGCTGTTAGGTTGTAATGTTCTTATAGTGTTGACTTATTTAAAACAAGTTGCACTGTACAAATTAGTTAGTGTAGAGTTAAGACAGAGCATAACCTTCCTCGTTACCACCCGCTTGTGCGGTTAACCGTTCAGCCGATGACTTCCACAGAATCTTTTGCCAAACTGGAAGTGTTTCCACGGCCCTTTCTCTCGATGGTTTTATAGTCTATGCCCACATTTATACTAGATGCAGCCATCTTCACCTGAGCGAAAAAACAGCCACGTTCAACAGGTGGACAGTGATTGAGAAATACTTGTGGAATTATTAATGAGGTAACGGACAAACAAGCATTGTACGTCCCATGTTAGCTAATTCACACATGACAGCTACATTACTTTGTATTTTTTAATTAAACAGCTTATTGTATCGCTCGTCAGAATGTGATAGTATAAAGTGTAAAGATGGTGCAACCAAACAAATTGGCGATCCTGGCGTGAACCTATATTTACAGCACAGTGGGCAGTGTTGACATGTGTCACAGTTGTCAGCGTTGACAATCAGACTTGTGTTCAGCTGTCGCAAAAGGCGGCTGGATGTCATAAATTCGTGACAAGTTCCCGTTCAGAGACAGTTGTTGATGCCCAACCGTAGCTAACCATAGCTAACAGAGTCGGTCCATCGCCCTAATAAATGAGGAGGTTGAGATGCCCGTAGGGGGTTGATGGATGTGAACACAACACGTCTGCCAACAGACAGAAACACGGGAACTGTTTTCTGGAACCCCCTGTCAGAGAATTGTGGGTTAATGTGACACATTCATGTCACACTCAGACCGTACGTCAGTGGCATTTTGATGACATTTCAGTGCAGGCTTTATTTCCTCTCCTCATCATATGTCCGGTTGAAAGAGGGTGACTTTGACCTGCAGGTGTGAGCCGGCACCTCGCGTTATGAAAATGACGCATTTAACTGTCCCCATTGAGCTTAACATGCTGATGTAGGTTTCAGTGCAATACACTGGGACAGAAAGTGCTACTCAAAACGACTGAAACTGTCAGTGGGTTGTGTGATGATTTGTATTTCATTCAGAGCCCTGACCATTGGGCAGTTTTATGATTTGTGGTGTTGGGCTTTATAATAAAAAAAATGACCAAGTCTGCTTGGGTTGGGTTCTGATTGCTGGTTCCTATTTTGGATCCACTTCCCTTTAGGTAAAATACCCATATTCGTTAAGGTCTCGCGCCATCAAATCTCTCAAATAACCCTTTTATCTCTCCTCATTATTTATCTCTCATTATTTTTTATTATCAAAGAGCGATGGATAACTTCAGCAGCTTCTCATTTCTAGACCGTCGCTTTCTCTGGTTAGAATGAGCAACGTCAGCAGCGGTAGATTACATCAGCTGTAGCTAATTAATGATAGTCGTGTCCAGCGAAACCTTAGTCTGCCGGTTAAGGTCTCTGTCCACGCCGCTGACTGGACTCCGCCAAAGATTGTTTGAGAGTAAAAAGACGCATCACTCTGTAACGTCTCTCTACGACCGCCAGCGGACGGTGGTTTTTGTAGTTCAACAGCTGATCGCAGCTCGTTAGGTACAGGAAAGTCCCCCTTCAACCTTCTATGCTTCAGATCAATATCTGGAGCTTGTTAAGAGTTCTGGATCGGAAGCTCCGGTATCTGGATCGAGTAGTTTTTTAACAATCAGGAGTAAAAGTCAGTTTGTTCCAGCTGTTCTTTCAGTGTATCATAACAATCAGTATCAATCAATAATCAATATTTCATCTAATTTTCAGGTAAAACCACTGGTTGTCAGCGTTAATTAGGCTTCATTTATGTTAATGTTGATTCATTTAGTAGCTGCCACTACAAACTGCTGCTCAGCTGATCACAGATCTGAATTGGTTCTAAGACCTGGAGTTATTTACAACTGACACATGATGAAGGAAAAACTTAACGAGATTTGAAAAGGGATTCAAAAAGATTTGAATTCAATAAGTGGATTTGATACTGGATTCGGATTTGATCAAATCTGAATGCTACCAAACCCCAAACCTAGTTGATTTTTTGTCTCTCTGACCAGTTCCCAATGTGTTTAAATAGCTCTCTGTGGAACTCAAAGGGTGAGTTCACCCAAAATACCAAAATATCATTTTCTCAGTCGCAGTACCTCCAGTGCAGCTGTTCCTGCAGTGGTGTCAGGACCCCTTGAAGGGCCCCAAGATGAACTGGCGTGGTCAGAATATGATTAAAAGAAAAAGAAGGAAAATAATCTGTAACACAAACTGTAAAGTTCTGTGTCGGGAACAACTGCTGTAGTTGTTTTTCTCCATGCAGAGAGCTTGGGTTTTATTTGTCTTAGTTTTGCCCCCCCATACAGTAAAAAAAAAACAGAAAAAAGGTAGTCAACAAAGTCCTTGTTACTTTGGTGGAGGAGACAGCCAACTACCTTTTCACTCAAAGCTACAGATAATTGACATTTCTGGCAGAAATAAATTGTATTTCTTTGAAGTGTAGTGAAACTCATCTGTTCTTTATGGAGACCAGACATCCCTGAAGGGCCCCTGAAGTCTCTGGAGCTCAGATCTGTGAACCACAGCTCTGGTATTGATCCGTTGATCCAGCAGCAGGTTTTTAAATCCTCTGCGGAGGTCCAGTATTTCAGCTCCCTGTCACTGTTCGTGACACACAAGCAGCCGTCTGGCCTTACGTCACACATTCATCTAGTGTTTTGGCTAATGTTTGTATTTTACATGGCAACCGCTTGGAAAGGCTCTGGCAACTTAGCACGGCTGATAACATTTGAAGTGAGTTTCCCAAATGTGATGTGACAGAGATTTTGAACTGTTTTAACAGTTTACTTTTAACCTCTGTGTCACAATATAAAACCATCAAAGGTCAACAGAGGATCAAAGTTCGATCTCGGATACATTTTGTTGGTCTTACTGCAAGTGCTACTACCACTGCTATAACAACTGATATCACTACTTGTTGTTTTGAAAATGGAAGGTTTAAACATTGTTTATATTGGATTTGATTTAGAATATTGACTTGAAAAGAACAAAACTAAGACCGGGAAAATTGAAATTTCACGCCAGTGAAGCCAATTGAATTAAACTGGTATGAGTGGGGTTTGAAACGGAGAGGTACAAAGAAAAAACAGAGGGAGAAAAACAGTGACCAAGATTGAGGTAAGAAGGAAACGTGGAGAGAGGAAGGACTTTATTCTTCTGCAGGTGCTACAGGCCAAGTTGCATATCCAGGGGTCCCGATGAAGTTATTTCCTTTCCTTCGACAGTTTGCTAATTCGGTGACTCGCTGCAGTGGGTAGGCGGCGCAGCAGAAGGCGTGTCGTTGCCAGTGTTGGTCGGCACTGCAGCCTTGGTTGTAGGAACGACGTTTACCACGTTTTCAGGACGACAGCTCAGTGTGCACGGAGCACCTGTGTTCTGTGATATTTTTATTCCCTATATTACCCACATTAACCTCTCCAAAGTCAGGGACGGATGGGTGGGTCGACAAAGCTTTGGACTTTAACATGAGAGGCCGCCGTTCATTTCCCCTTCCTCAAACAGATAGTTAACGTTTTTTTTCGTTTAACCATGACGATGATCGTTCTATAACCTTTATCACGTGAAGTACTTACTTTGACCTTTACCTAAACCCAACCAAGTTGTTCTTGTGCCTAACCCTACCCAAACCTTTACCATAGCATCGTCAAATCATAAAAGGGTGAGTTATTTATTTTTCAACGCATATTTTTAACAGTTTATCTGTGGCATATCTCCTGCTGCCTAGTTTAAGAAATGCTTCGTTGGGTCATTTTAGAGGGCAGGGACAAACTACCTGTATGGTCGTTTAGGTGAGAGGACTTGTTGGAAAGCACTGCTACTTCTCCTTGTGTGTTTCTCACGTCGCGCACCAGTTTACTCTAGCGCTGTAAAAACTGGCCAGAAATCATGTTCAGTTATCCTCCTGAAAAAAACACTTAAGTTCAAACCATTCTAATTTATGTTTTTGTGCAATATGTCTCTAAGACAGCAAACCAGTAAAAAGAGAGACATGCCTACTTGGGTTCCTATTTTGCAGATGTGCCCTCAGGTTGCTCGTGCTGGAATGCTAGGCTAACTGTAGCTTACATAGCCTTCATACAACTGTATCTCCAGGTTCCTGAAGTATTTCCAAACGGGGGCTTGATGGATTGATCGGAGTGCAGGTCACTCTCTCTGCAGCAGAGTTGGGTTGTGAACTCTCTGCCTTCGTTACCAAACGGTTGTTGTTGAATTATTATTATTATTATTATTATTATATAGCAGTTGATAAAACAGCCTTATCACAAGGTATATTTCCAAGCTGTTCTGGCTCTTTTCATCATATCGCATGTTCCTCGTCAGCAGACCGAGTTGACTCCGTTGCCATTGAGCTGTACGTGTTTAAACTTTCCATGACTCTAAGCACCTCTGTGTGTTTCATCCATGGACTGTGTGGACCATGTGACATGGTCGAAAGCTCCAGAACAGCTGTAAAAGATTGTGGCTTAAGGTCTGTCTCATCGCCTTGAGCTGAGAGCTGGATCGCATCTGACTAGTGAATGCCGAGGAGGCCGGGTGCCGTACGGTTGACGGTAAGTACTGTAGGATAAAGTGGCGCTGTGGCTGTCGTACGTGGGCCGTCTTAACCAGGTAGCTGTCTCCTGTCTTCACGTTTGCCGGCTGCATTACACAGCTCTGAAATGTACGTGGAGGTGAGACCTCTTGTCCATCCTTTTATTCAGATTTTGCTTCAACCAGCTGACGAGATTGCTTAGAAAAAATAAATTGTATTTAAAGCCACAGGTTCATCCATCTCCACTGGTTTTGGCAATTTTCCATAACAATACCAATCAATTCAAGTATTGATTCAGCACAGGAGGTCTGGTTGGAGGACTTAATGGGAATTTGGAGGCGGCAGAGTTCGTATTCAGCGGGCAGAGGGTCAGGGGTGAGCTGGGGCGCACGGCAAATTTTAGCCTAGGGGCCCTTTAACAGTTTGAGCTTGCCATGGCGGAACTAGAGCAAATAAGATGACGAATGCAAGAGGAAAGTTTAGTCAAAGTCATAAGTTTGCAGAAGCCAAAAGCTCTGTAAAAACTGTGCCGCTGTATTTGAGGAGCTTATTTTACACTGATTGGAGACACTCACCGCTTCCAAATGAGGAAGTTTAACTCGTTTCATATTTCTTTGCCTTTAATGTTTGATGGGTTATTCTGCTGCAGTTAAGACCACAGCTGCCAATTCATTTGATGTAGGAGAAGGAACTTCATCTTCATTCATCAGAAGATGAAACCAGGATCATTCCAAACCGGGGGATGGTTTATGTTGAACCGAAGCTGAACCCGAACTGTGGACAGATACTGACGGAGTCCCGGCCAGGGAACACATCACAGTTTCCTGTTATCAAAACTGATAACTGAGGAGATGATTAAGATGTCAGTGTGTGTGTGTGTGTGCATACTGTGCATATCCGTATGGATGCAGAACAGAATGCATTCCCATCTGCCTCTGCTTGTGCGTGATTTACCTTCTGATGAGAGCCTGAGTGCTAACACCGGTTTAGTGTCCAATTAAAGCAACAATCTGATGAAAACCAGTGTTTTTAGTATCAATGTCACTCGCTCTGACCAACATAAGCAAATAGCTGCACTACAATAGCGTTTGCGTTACTTAAGAGCAGCTGATTATTTTCTTGATTAATTGATTGTTTGATCAGAAAACTGTGAAAAATGTCCATCACAATATCCTACAGCGTAAGGGGACGTCATTATATGTCTAAACCCCCAACGTATTATTATATTTATATAATTATATAAATACAGAATTACTATAATGTTAGATTACGTTTCTTAGATTTAAGAACCTGGAACCAGCAAACGTTTCGTTGTATTTTTGCTTGAAAAATGAGTTCAATGTTAGGACGGTTAGAAAGATGATTAGACATTGTTCTTATTGTCTCAACCAATAGGCTGGATTCTAACGCAGCATGCAGTACTGGGACCATCGCCACAGGTGTCGTCGTAACGCTCCCTCTCTCCCGCAGAAGGATATGGGATCCGGGCACGGTCATTTCCTTTGTATCAGCAACCAGTCGAAAAAAGCGAAAGTCAAAATCGTGAAATTTTACAATACGTATCTTTACAGGCTGTTTTCTCGTACTCGGAGCCAGAAATCTCCACTTCAGTAGCACTGGCATCTGACACCAAACTGTCCAGTTTTATTCCTGTCTATATTCACAGAGGGGCGTCTTCATATATCATTCACAGCCTGATTTATGTCACATTTTATTCCGAAAAACATGGCGAAAATGATTTTTTTTTTATGGCTGTTGACAGTATTTTCTGATTTATGGAGTTGTAAAAAGAGAGATCCAAAGTCCCCTCTGTAAAAGCCTTTTGGCTCTTACAAGAATTTTGAACCTGGTTTCATCCAATGTTCAGATGTCTCTTCTGGAAATTGATGCCAATGAGCACGTATATAATTAGATAATGCCTCGTTTGCATATTTAAACTTAAAATTTCCGAAAACTGAATCATCTTAATGTAAGTAATCAGCTGGGGAAGTTGTCATGGTGATTCCTATTAGGTAAAATGTTTACCCTGCAGTTTCTCGCCTTTAGAGGAACTTTAGAGGAACTATTATTGCCATTTACTCAATTATTGTACTTGAGTAAATTACTTGAGTAAATACGCTTGGTTACTTTCCACCACTGGCCCTCAGGTTTATTGTGTGGCCCTTTGGGGGCTGTTCCTGTTTGCCTTGCCTTTGCTGACACTTCTGCACTTTTACTTTAGCAGGATTTTAAACGCAAGACTTTTACTCAGCTAAAGGATTGGAATACTTCCTCCACCGTTGATTATTCGACTGAGTCAGCAGTAAGAATCCGGTTTTGTAATGCGTAGAATCGCTTTATGGACATCGGGAACTGGAGGTCTTGCAAGTTTTTTCCCAACAAAATACGAGCGCTCCTGTTTATCATTTTCCGAATTAGTTTTTAGATAATTTTTCTTCCCTCCAGGCAGACACTAGTTTCGGTTCATTTCTATGAAAATCAGCTTGAAGGGGGTTTGAAACTTCCTGCAAATACAGCAGGAAATCCATTGAAGTTTTTAATCCCTTTTCTGTCAATGTTATAGACCAGTGCAGTTCTGGAAGGAGACTTTGTGTAACCGCCCATGATGGTACGTTGGAGAACACTTTGACAACCAAGATTTGAAAGTTTTCTGCCAGAAAGCATCGCTGAGCTCTGTCATCAGAAAATCAAACTGACGTGACAAACGGTGAGCAAACATAGAGGTAGTGAACAGAGTGATATGAATCTGGTTGTTTCTCACATGAAGAATGTTGATTCTGAAACCTGAGCTGTTGAAGTTTCAACAAAATAGAGGCTGTTGCATGAAACATTTATTTTGGAGATGGAAATCCGACATGTACTGACCTGTGAAGGTTTTATAAACATGTATAAACATGTTATAAATACTGTTGGCTGAAAATGGCTGATCTGGCCTTGTTGAGGCCACAGTTTTCGGTTTGTTTGGTCCTCAGAGCCTCTGGTTCATAGAGGACGTGGGAACAAGTCAAAACTGAATTTTGAACGTCTCTTCACACTGGTAATCTGTAAAAAAAAATCCCCTTCTGGCCTAAACCTGTATCATTCAAACACCAAAGGATCCTGGTGTCATAATATCTTGTGCAATTATAACAAAGTCCGGATCTGTTGACTGAAGCAGCCACGTCTGGACATGAGTTCATGGATGGGTCAGGTTCAAAAGGCCTGCTCATAATCCCGCTAACTGTGGACCAGTGTTTTTACAGATTTGATCTACAAGGGGGAGAAAAAAAAAAAAAAAAGCTTAGTGCACATTAGCAGTGTTAGAATAAGCTGATAGTGACGATCGGTGTATTTCTGTCTCCATTCAGTAGTTTTATTCCTTCTGTGTATCACTAGTCCAGCTTTGGTGTCCAGATGTTTCCACGACCTTGGCACAAGAAAAGGTTTCGGTAGATGGAGACTTTTTGGCGTTAGTGCGCTGATGTCTGCATTCAGTGCAGCTGGGGCTGAGAGTCCGTCGCGGCCGGTGGTAGGAGCGCAGGCAGCGACGGACCCAAGCACAAAGTTCAGTGCATTAGGTGACTACATACAGGTAGCAGGACCGGGAGTCCACAGCCAGAGCAGCGACATTAGCAAACATTGCGGCCACTGACTGGAGAAACGGGGCTGGTGTAAATACCGAGGAGCAGAGGAGGGAAATGAGGAACAGGTGCGCAGGTAGGCGGAGACGTTCCAGTGATTGGAAATGGAAAACAGGTGAGCAGGTGGCTCTGGAACCAGGAAGAAACTCCGGGGACATCTGGTGGGCAGGTGGAGTATGACAGAAGGGCCAATAAACGGGGCTGAGCTTAGACTGGGGAACACTGAGCGGGGTTTTATATAAAGTTCATAGGAACTGTTTCTTTTGTATAACACTTATCAAAACTAGAGGTTACAAAATGATTTACAAGGAAAAAATACAAAACGAACAAACAAAACATTTGTTACTTATGAATTTTCCACATAAACACACCTGCATACACAAGTCAAGTATAAAAGAGAAGAAGCAGTTTAAGAGGTCACCGCTCTTACTCTGTACAGCTGAGCTGCTTCATCATCGATGCATTTTGTCTTTTACATTCATGTTCTCTGTGGCTTCATTCAGACATGACTGCACAATTATGTTTTACACACATGATGCAGCTGCATGGATTTTAATGCTCATTTTGCCGTTGAAGTCTCAGTCGATGACCGTCGTCGTGGACGTTCCCCTCCTCTTCTCACAGTGAATCTACTGATACGTTTTTAGATCCGTTTCACCGCTTGAAGTTATCAGGGAGCAGATCCTGCCGCCCGTTTTATAAAGTCTGACAGTGCACAAGCCCTGGATGACAGGATGTTAAGTCGGGACTCTCGTTCACTGCTTATTAGCTCACGTGCTGTACGTACATATGTGTGAGTAACACGCAGAAAGGCAGGGCGGCATAAAAACAAACAGAAAAAAAAACCCACAATAAAAAGCACTGCACAAGCTATTCAAACAGTACGAGTGTTTGTTAACAGAAGACAGTAAAAGAGAATACAGGTGGGAAAACCTGTCTCTCCGAGCAGAGGGCAGGATGTCAGATCTGTTAAAGTGTCAGTCTGGAACATTTGAGTCCCGGCTGATTTGGCGTTACAACCTGGAGAGACTGGCGGTAACAGCAGACGTGGTTTAGTACAAAGGTCACGGAAATCTGGGGGCAGCAGGGCTCAGTCACCATTGTGTTACCTCATTCACAGATAGATAGGAACTTAACAGAAAATCTCCGAGATTGCCGCTTTAAAGAGAGGGTGGTCTGGATGAGATGGGATGGATTTAGCTTTAGTGTGATTGGTCTGTTGTAAATCTGTGACAGAGAGTCCTGCTGCCCACCAGGGATTTTACCTTCTGTCTTGTGAGTGTTTCCTGATTGATTCCTGTTTCGTGCATTTAAATTTCCATAGCAACAAATCATTGAGAGGGTTGAGGACTGATTGAGTCTGAGATGGGTCTCGATTGATTTGTTGATGTCATTTTGGCTCTAGGGATGGCAGTTTTGGTCTGTCTGCTGGTCCGGACTGGAACCCCTCTCCGCTATTGGATGGTTTGCCATGATAATTTGTACAAACATTCATTCATTCATTCATTCCCCCCTTTAGACTTGTTTGCTCATTCACTGTGGCTGGTATAACAGACACGCTACTTTGCAGCGAGCAGTAAGTTGAGCTCTCACACGCTCACCTTTTGTCATCACTGTGCTACAGCACCGACAGACGTTGAGTCGTGACGCTGCATCTCCGCGTCTGTAAAATGCGGCGCGTTGCGTCGTGGCATTTCCAGCAGAACGCAGTGTATGTGCCGCGGACTGGCCCGAGGGCACTGCACAGCGCAACTACCTAGGCAGCGATTTCGGACACGACCTCGGTCTCGTTCAACACTGTGAGCGCTGCAGACCAAATCCATTCAGCTCCACTGCCTCGGTATTGAACAAATATCTGTAAACCTGCAGTAGCTGCATGGGTAGATACCAGCAGAGGGAAGAGAAAGTGTGTGTTTCGTGATCTTGGTGAAACCGGCCGGATATTTAAACTGAACTGATCTATTTTAAAGTAAAACACCTGAAATAAATGCACCAGTTTTCTCCGTGATAAGAATCTTTCCCCCCCGTTCTGGGGGGGTAACGTAACGGATGACCTTGACTCCAGAGGCAGGTCGTTCAAGATTTAAAGTTAATTTACACAAATATCTTTCTTTCCTTCTGGTTTTTTATTAAACTTCTGGATGGGTCAGAGCCAGCAGATGTTTGATTCCACTCAGTGATGCTGAAGTTATTGATCTGTGAGAGGATCAAACACTGACCTGAATCAGTTCTGTAAGGCCTGTTGTGTAAGAGACCATGAACACACACACACACACACACACACAGGGTAAACGTCAATGGCTGTCATGTGATTCAACAGTTCAGTCAGCTGTGGCGTGGGAAGCTTTGAAGGCTGACTGATGAAAGGAGGACACACACACAGACACACTCTCACACTGAGTCACATATACGATCCACCACCTCTCTCACATGGATTCTCCAAAATGTCCGGCCACTGGAACCATCTGAGTAGATGAGCACGCGCTCTTTTCTCTCGCTCTCTTGCTCTCTTCAACTTGAAAGCAGCCATGTTGTTCCTCAGATTAATTTTAACTGCGTTATCTCAAAGTCACAGCTGCAACTAATGATTTTTTTTCCCCGGCAATTAACTGATTATTTTGTGATCAATTAATCCAGTTTTTGTTCCTAAAATATCAAACCAAAGCTCTGATCTTCCGACAGTTTATTTTGTGACCAACAGTCAAAATGAGATGTTTTCTTTTCGTAACATCTTGTTGGCTGCAGAAATAAGTGGGAAAGCATTTTTTTATGCAGCTCTGTCCAGGTCAGTTTGAGATTTAGAGTCTAACATCTTGTCTCTGCCTGCAGTATTTGGTCTAATTGTTCAAATCCTGAATTTTTGTTATTTTTTTATTGATTTGGCAAAAGAACAAATATGCTTTTAGGGAGGATTTTTTTGTTTATTTTATTGATATTGACTCTTTAGAGTCTGGTGCTGTTTGATAAAATTACAGATGTTTGCTGTTTCATCCTCATACGAGTGATAAAATAGATAAACACATAAAGTCAGTCTGCTTTTTATTTGTAGAACAATTAAAATGTAAAGTCGTGTTATGCATTGTTAAATCTGATCTAACTGATGTCAGTTTTGAGAGTATTAAGTAATAACTGTTGTTTTTTACAAAGTAGAATTTAAAAAAATAAAAACAAAATAAACCACAACAGGTAAAATAACGGGGAATGTTCTTTCCGGGTTTTTGTTTCCTACTGCGGTTCACAGTTTATTCCTTCATTTATCAGAACGTTTATCGGATCAGGCGATCATGTGCCCACTCAGTCTTTTTTACAGAGATGTGATATTTATATAATATTCTGTGCCTGTGCAAACAGCTGGCTGGACTTGTTGTCAACAGAGAGACGAATTTCCTGAGGAAGAACAACAGTAGATGTCATAGAAATAGTAACATGGAAATGATTTTCATCGTCAAGTTTCCATCCAAATAAAGTGAAAATTTGAAGCGAATTTCCAGAAAATCTTCCAAATAAAATGTGAATAAATCCCCGTTTCCCTCCTGTCCTGCTGCGTGAACATGAGCTGATTCTCCAGGCGCTGCCATAAAACCACCGCAGAAGAAGAAGGACGCGGCGAGACGAGGCCGTTACCATGTGGAGAACGTGATGGAAACCTGACGTTTCTGCTGGTTTCATGTGTTAAAGTGAGGAAGGTTCCAGCCTCCACAAAGATCTATTACACCTCACAACAGGAAACACTTTTTTGTGAAATTTTGACTTTTTTTTCCAAACTTTACAGTGTTTCCACTCACGTTTTGTTTTTTTTGGTTACACAAGTTGAAAATGCTCAAAAGAACAGGTGGATAGAAACACACGTGTAGTCAGTGTTGACAAGGACGATCAGACTGCAGAGACACAGAAACCTGGGACGTCTCCAAGTGTCCAATCAGTATCCAGGCGAGTCAGATTCAACAAAGTCGACTGTTGTTGAAAAGACGTGACTTCGAACCAAGAGTTGAGTTTTACTGTTTGTAATCACAAAGCTAACCCTGCTGGGAGCAACCTGAACCTGCCTCTGACCCAGACCCGGAAACCGAACCTGAGCCCTCAACCAGCTGTTCGAACAATGTGACGCTCAAACTAAATGTCCTCACTTCTGGGATCACGCGCACACGTGCACACAGGCACCCACACACACACACAGGATTAAAGCCATGTCAAGCCTGTGATTTGAATTTTCTCCACAGATTTTCTTCACAGTTTGAGTTCGTCTGATCCTGTTATAATACATCAGCTGTGTGTGTTTGTGTGTTCAGATGGAACACATCGCCTCACTTGGTCTATTTGTTTATGTGTGTTTTGTGGATTATGCAGGTGTGTAAATGGCGCTTGGCAGTTGGCCGGTGAGTGTGTGTACTGTTTGACTTTCAGACCTAAAGGCCTCTGGTTTTACGGCGATAAACTGGCAGTGACGTCCGCAGAACTGTGTGTGTGTTCTGTTTGCAATTGTCCACGCCATCAGGCCTGTGTGTGTGTGTGTGTGTGTGGATCCTGATGTGGGTGGGTTATGAATACTCAGCCTGCACTGTACAGCTTTGATGCATGACCTAGCAACGGGGAGCAGTAGCGTAAAAAGTAGCCAGTGCTCGCAACTTCTGCTTTGAGCATCCAGATGCGGAAAGAGAAGTCGAGGGCAGGGATGTCACGAAAACGGATACTTCGGTACCGAGTATCTGCTGAAATTCTGAAACGTGACTTTACTTTTTTTTTCTGCTGTACCGTACGCCTAGATGTCGTAGGCACAGGAGATGTGATTGCTCAGGGACTGAACGGGGGCAGCATAATAAGCGTTGGAGTCCGATGTCAAACGCAAAGGGAAGAAGAAGAAGGCAGACGCAGTGAACAACAATAACAACACATGGGATGGCAGGTACAACAACAGGTCAGCAGCGACATCCCGGAAAAAAAAACACGGCAAGAGTCGCCGGGTTTGAGTCTGATCGTCAGCGACGAGTTGCAGTAGACCGAAAAGACAAACTGCGCAAACTCACTCAGAGCATTTTGATGGAAGAAAGACACACGTCAAGCTCATCTAGGCACCTCAAAGACAGACGGAAAACCAGAGCCATCGTTCCTACAGGATCCTGACAGGGACAAAAGAGTTTACAATAAAGATCCATAGATATTTTTATGATCGGTAGAATCGTTTTGCTGTTGCAGACGTTCCACGTGTCCACTCTGGTTTCAAACTGATCTTCTGACAAACGGAGGCAGAGTCCAGCACTAAATAAAAACACACAGTGATGATTAAAGCTGCGTCTTCACGAAGTTTCTCCGATTCCCGGCGGCGTCGATGCTTTTACTCGGATTCCGTCGCTGCAGCTCAGAACGACACGAGGAGACTCTGATGAAAACTAAACCCTCCCAGGAGATGATCAGTGCAGCGTTTCGTTCAGACGCGAGCTTCTTTTCTCCTCCTCGCTGCTTCGGCAGCAGAAACTTGGAACTTTTCTTTATCCGAATCAGGCAAAAATACCCACTTTACACTAAAGACATCCCCACACTTATTTTTTGCCTTACTGTAATATTTGGAAATTATTTCTAGTGTTTTCTACAGGTTATTCTTCCGTTGTAGTTATGTAGGTTATGAACCCAGTGTTAGCAACAGAGCCAGCTGGTGATACCGGTTATTCAGGATCACCGATGTTAGTCTCATTGAAGCCAGGTAACCCAAAGACAGCCAGACTAACTCGAACAGGCTCCTGGTGAAAATTTAGGATCAGACTAGACTTGACTCCAAGGTGATAATAATATTAATTTTGAGCAATGCTCAGTCAGGAGCAGATTCTGGTTTTGCTGTTCAGATTCAGGTGAAACAATTGGGGGAACAGGAATCAGGAGGATACTAAAAAACAGCATAAACAGCCTCTCGCGGATAGTTAAAAGTTAAACTTCACTATGACTTCACGGATATACTGCAGTGACAGAAAATGACAACAAATCCCTTCTAACAGATCACTCTCGTCAGACAGAGCAGAGATGTCGGAAACTCTGAGTGGATCAGTTGAACAGTCAGCCACCAGCTCCGAGGCCTGGAGGTTTGTTTTGGAAAGTTTCAGTGTTACTGTTCAGAACCAGGACAGATTACCAGCACACACACACACACCAAAACCCCTGGGAGGGATTTTCATACATAATCATACTTAACAGGGGTCATCTACAGAGAAACATTAAAAGTCAGTTTCCTTTGGTGGCTTGTAACCAGTTCCATTCTCACGTACTTAGGAAATAACAGTAATAAAACCAAAAATATGCCGTTTGTTATTGATTATATTTCTCTGCAGTCTCCACAGGACATGTGAGCGAAGCCGGATCTATATTTTTCAGTAACTTTCAATGATGCATTTCATACGTTGCTGAATTTGTCTTTATGTATAAACAGCAAAAGAAGAGGCCAGTATCACAAAGCGAGTTCACTTTGGCCTGGCTCTCTCTGGGTTACCTGCCTCACCGAGTTTAACACCGATCCCAGATCACCGGTATCGACTGACTCTGTTAACTCCGGGTTTACCTCCGACCGCTCGCTTGTTAATGTGATAAAGGCTCCGCAAGTCTACATATAATCGATGGTCGAAGTCACACTGGGTCTGACTTCCATCAACGACTGTTATCCATCAGCTGGGTGAACATTCCTGCAGCTCCACTGCTAGTCCACTTCGGTTTGTACAATACAAACGGCATAAATCAGGTAGCAGGAGTGGTCAAGAAGCCAGAGCAAAAAATAAATCGGCCAATTAAAACGCTGACGACCTGCTGACTGCGTTGATGAGCTTAAGTTCAGGAGCAGAAACTGTTGAAGGGACAAACAGTTTTCAGTACGATGAACAACAGCTCAATGACTCAAATAGATTTGACACTCGTGCTTTTATTGGTTTAGTTTCCCTACACTGCAGCTTTATATGGTTATAGTGAAACTGAGACTGTTGTAAACGAAGTTACCAACGCACAGAAAGGAGGGGATGTGTGTGATTTGAATGACTGCCTGGGTTCACCTATTCCAGACCAGGTGAACAAAATAAGTAAGAAGTATAAAATAAAATGATCATGTTTGTGAAGTGAATTTGGTCTCTCGGATTCATGTGGAGGGACGCTAAAAATAGATGTGTAAACGTGAATAAAACAACTAAGATGAAAAAAGAAATGCTCTGGGTCGGCGTTAGGTGTGTAGATGCGATGGTTTTCCAAACAGATGTTTACTGATTCTACAGTCACAGTAGAATCAGTACCAGTGGTGCTGTAGTACGTAATGGCTGAGATTGAACCCAAAAGCAGGAAATGGGGCTTAGAGTCGGATTAGTAAAGATACGCTTTACTTAGCTGGGAAGCGAGGAAAGGGTCTACAACAAAAGGTCAGTCCAAACAAGCAAAAGTACCAAAGGGGCTAAGGCAGGCAAGGCAAGAGTCAAAATGTGCGTCACGCTGGATTTTGCTCCCGTTTCATCTCAACGAGGACTCGTCTCCGATCCCACGAGTTCAGTCCGATCGAACTCTGACCTGTGAAGTCACGAGGCTCCACAATGTCCAGCCAGTTTTAGGGACAGCGTGGTACTGACCTCACGTCCAGACAGATTTCCCTCCTTTCTCTAGTCAAAGCAGTCTTGTCATTTCCTTGAGGAAATTCATGGCGTTGCACTCAGCTGTTCACATGAAAGTGACGTAGCTGAAGTGGCTTCGTGAAGAATGAATAAGGAAAAGCTGAAGCTGTAATCCTGCCTCCGCATGCCGACCAGTCAGCGTGTTAAGTGAGCGAGCTCGTTCGATCCGCAGTGTGGGGAAGTCACTAACATTTTCGGACACAACCCTCCCAACACCAACGTCAGGACACAGCGGGGGGAGAGGGTCTCAGGCGCTGTTCGACGATCTGACAAGCGCTTCTGTCGAAGCACACTGAGACCCTAGAGCTCGAAATATACTTTTCGTGCCCACATAGGGTCACGCAGCCCAAGATTTACGAACACGCCAAATGTATGCATGTGCAAACACGTCCACCCAAATCTAGTCTACTGCTCAGTACAATGTGCCAGTACTGCAGACACTCTTGCTCTCATGCATACTGTGACTTCCCTGACCTCGTCTCCTCCTCCCTGCCTCACACTGAGGGCTGATGGGAACTGGAATTGACACATCATGCTGCTTTTATTTTTTTGCCTCGCTCTTATTCCGCATGCCCCTGTCGCCTCAGTCGTTTTTATCTCTGCTGATGGTTGTTGACCCAACGTTACAGCAGAGCTGTTCAAACCACCAACTACATAAACAGGCGGGCGGGCAGACAGGCAGGCAGTTTGGCAGACAGACAGGCAGGCAGGCGGGCAGACAGACAGGCAGGCAGGCGGGCGGGCAGACAGACAGGCAGGCAGGCGGGCGGGCAGACAGACAGGCGGGTGGGCGGGCAGGCAGGCAGGCAGGCAGGCGGGCAGTCAGTCAGACAGGCGGGTGGGCGGGCAGGCAGGCAGGCAGGCGGGCAGACGGGCAGGCAGACAGGCAGGCGGTTGGGCAGACAGACCGGCGGGTGGGCCCGCTGGCAGACAGACAGGCGGGTGGGCACGCAGGCGGGCAGGCAGGCAGGCAGGCAGACAGACAGGCAGGCAGGCAGGCAGACGGGCGGGCAGACAGGCAGGCAGGCGGGCGGGGAGACAGGCGGGCGGGCGGGGAGACAGGCGGGTGGGCGGGCAGACAGGCGGGCAGACAGGCGGGCAGTCAGTCAGACAGGCGGGTGGGCGGGCAGGCAGGCAGGCAGGCGGGCAGACGGGCAGGCAGACAGGCAGGCGGTTGGGCAGACAGACGGCAGACAGACAGGCAGGCAGGCGGTTGGGCAGACAGACAGGCGGGTGGGCAGGCAGGCGGGTGGGCAGACAGACAGGCGGGTAGGCAGGCAGGCGGTTGGGCAGACAGACAGGCGGGTGGGCACGCAGGCAGACAGACAGATAGGCGGTTGGGCAGACAGACAGGCAGGCAGACAGACAGGCGGGCAGTCAGTCAGACAGGCGGGTGGGCGGGCGGGCAGGCAGGCAGGCACGCAGACGGACAGGCAGGCAGGTAGACGGGCGGGCAGACAGGCAGGCAGGCGGGCGGGGAGACAGGCGGGCGGGCGGGGAGACAGGCGGGTGGGCGGGCAGACAGGCGGGTAGGCGGGCAGTTAGACAGGCCGACAGGCAGGCAGGCACGCAGACGGGCAGGCAGGCACGCAGACGGGCAGGCAGACAGGCAGGTGGGCAGGCAGACGGGCAGGCAGGCAGGCAGACGGGCAGACAGGCAGACAGGCGGGCGGGGAGACAGGTGGGCGGTTAGACAGGCCTACAGGCAGTCAGGCAGGCGGTCGGGCGGGCGGGCAGGCAGGCATCCAGTCAGGCAGACAGGCAGTCAGCAACACAAACAAACAGACAAACAGCTACAGAAACAAAAGATTCCTATTACGACCATGAGAGTTGAACTGACATATCAACCCAATATTTGTAATCACATTAAATCTGGAAACAATATTTTACAGTCATAATAACAAAGGCAGTTACTGTACAGTCATAGTATGAGGAAGAAATTACTGGTAGAAAATCAGGAAGAAATATTAAGACTGAAAAACGTGTCACATTTTTAAAATATATTAATACAGGTGACATAAACAAAACTGATCTGACCTGGCTTGAGACAAAATGTGCAACGTTTTGGATTTGACCGGCACGCTTGCTCGGTGAGCATCGAATGTTTTTCTTCTCTTCTCGTTCTCCGGTCATCAGATTCAGCCATCTTTGTAGTTCTACTCCCAGTCAGGCCAACCCCTGCTCTGCTGCCTGAAAAATATCCATCACAGGATGACGTCCAGTTTTGTCCGACCAACATTCAAAACCAAAAGATATTCCGTTTACAATGATTTCAAAAAAGAGAAAAGCAGTAAATCCCCGTATTTGAGAAGCTGCAGTCAGTGAATGACTGATGTTTTTGCTTGAAAATGAAGCGAAATGATCAAAATTGTTGCTGATTGACTCTGTCAATGGACTGGAACCATATAGTCCGATTAAACACTTTCATTTTGGAAAATCTGCTGACTTGATATTTGCTATTAGGAACCCAGCTGAGAGTTTAATCTGCTCAGTTAAACTAGTTGAATGTTAAAAGGTGTTTTCAACCACTGCGTGAAATGTCCGTACGAAATGTCTCACCTGGATTTACAGGTGCTGTAACATGCCATGTACATAGCGAGGACAGACCGTGCTGCAGACAGCGAGGGTCTTTGCTGAGGAGGAGGAGGCAGACACGCGGCAGGTTTGCTGATGATCAAACTGGGGGAGGAAGGAGGGAAGGATGGGGGGGGGGGCACTCAGCAGGCTGGAGAGAAAGCACTGACTTGAAGTGAGAAAGAAAGCAGATCTGTTGATTGTGGGAGGTTTTTTTAGATTTGTCCGGCTTCATTTAACTGGCTGAGAGTGAGAGTAGAGAGTGTGTTTATAAAAAAAAAAAAAAAAAAAAAGCTCAGGAGAGGAACTGGTCCAGTGGTTTTTCATGGGAGCATCCAGCGTTTCGAGATGCAGATGTGGACGGAACAAAAAGAGCGGGTTATTAGCACATTAAACACACCACACGTCCACGGTTAAACTCCGTTTGTGTGAGCTCAGGGCGTCGTCCGTCACCCCCGGCCTTCACACCAGCACCTGTGGTTCCTCGCTCTGAGCCTCCTTTCCTAGGTCCTCGTCTTCTGCCGGACGAATTGAAGGGATCGAAACATCCTCGATGATGACGAACCTCGGGCAGTTTCTGGGTCAGCGAGGAGGGCGGGGAGCACCACCTGTCAGGCGCAATTTTGTCGAAGCAAAGTGTCTAAAAATACAGAGCCTCCACATACAGGCAGCACAACGTGTTGACGGAGAAGCGTAATTCAGCCTTTATTCTTCCACTCACTTCACCAGCTTGTCTGGGATTTGCACCAGCACCTTTCCGGTCATTAGATCTCTGCAGAGCCGTGTTGTGTTTGTCGTGACGGTGGTTTTTTAAAATTTTTTTATACAGAGCTGATGTTTGGTTCGAGGGCACGTCAAAGTCATTTATGGAGGCGCAGGTTCATTGTTCGCTCCCTCCCTCCTCAGTTTGTTTCTGATGTGCGAGTGTGAGTTCGGTCAAACGGCAGGAGACAGGGACGCCCTGTTGTCCTGCCTCAGCTCATCCTCTGATAAATCCTCTCCTGTCCAAACTTCAGGCCACGAGCCTGGAGTTGGACAACCCGGCTTCAGTTTGAGACGATTTCATGGACAAAGAGAGCGACTGTAATGAGAGAGCACACTTACAGAGCAGATGGGGAATGATAATATACATGAGCTGTGGAAACTTTAATTATATCTGGAGTGATTCAGACACGACTATAATTACAGTGTGAGAGTAATCTGGGTCAGCGGCATATAGATAAGGTACACGGTGGGATTCTGTTACATAATTAAAATAGTAATGGACCTCTGCCAACTGTAAGCCCACACTGATCCACTTTATACCCAGTTCAGGGAAGATTTTCCATTTCTGCTCCGCACACTCCCGCTGTAAGAAATGCTGCATTCGCTGCACGTTGGCGCGAGTGGGAAAAACGGGAACACGCTTCCGACTCTGGAGCAGTCACACTTTACCCAGAGGTCGTTACCCTCATTTTTAGAACCAGCAACGCAGGATTTTCCACTTTTATCACGTTATGCATTTGCGGCCGGTCGTCAGCAAGTTAATTGGCTGCATCCTGGGACGTAGGCAGGATTTTTGGACAGTCCAGGTCCTCCCATGTGCGAGACCCATCCACTTTAAAGAGGTTTTCATCTGGCCACCAAACGTAGTCTGCAGACTGTGTTTATAACGTTGATGTTTCATTCATGCATTCAGCTGATTAATTCCATCTCTTCATCTGGAGTCGGCTGCGTACATTTTCTTTTAAGCATATTTTTATTAGCCGTGCGCACTGCTACCATTAGTGGAGGATTGTGAGTTGCTAGTTTTAGTTGGTCTGAGTTTCTAGTGCTCAGTTAGCCTGCGTGTGTAGCGGTAATTAACGGATTTTCTGAACTGCTGTCGTGCTTGAGCTGTTTCTTGTAGAGTGGTGTTCATTTTATCTGTTTATTTACAGTTGTATGCAAAAGGCGTATTGATATTTATATAACACGTATTGATTTTTGAAGTAAATCCAACCTCCGCAGCAAACAGACATTAAAAATGAGCCTTTCTTCAATGTCAGAAGCTGAATCAGAGATCTCACCCCAACGACACCAGCTGATTTAAAAAAAAAAAAAAAAAAAGTCTCTGTTCTGATTGGCCGGTTTGTTGAAGTGGATCACAGCAGCAGTCACACTGAGAGAATTTGGTCCCGAACTTCTGACTTTTTTTCAGTTTCACAGATACAAAGGAACCAATCAAATACTGGTTCATTAACACATGTCAGTATCTGACACTCGGTTCTCTGGTAACATCTGTGATTTTTCTGTTGTTTGTTTATTTATTTATTTATTTATACTTTTATTGATTCATATGAAAACAACCCCAACCTCACTGTAACCTTACTTTAAGTCTGATTCCTGTCCAAACTGAAAAGGAGTCCCCATAATGTGACTGTGTGACCATATTTTAATGATGAATACATAATACACACACACACACACACACTGTCCACAGCCATGTTTCTACATATAGCCGCTCATTAAATCGTCCCATGGGACTAGTGGAGGGAGAAAATGACCGTAATGAGAAAAACGACCTTTCAGTAAAGTCACAGAGATAATTTACATGTGAAGCTGAACATCTCTCAGCTCTCATTAGTCTGTAATTAGCTCATTATACACAGACCTGCAGCTGATTACATAGAAACATTCAACTTATAGATGACTTTCTGGAAACTCGCAGCCATGTAAATGAACTTCATTTAGTCTCAGGTGTGGTCTTTCTTCAGCTTCTTTTTTTATTTTTGTTTTTTATACACACTTTGTTTGGTAAAAAGACCAAGTACTTTCACATAATGTTGCATCTGAGTAGCTTCAGTTCAGAAATGTCAGAACCTCAACAATCGAGTGTAAATTCCTGTATGACTAATACAATAACCCCACTTAAAATCTCATTTAGTTTTTGTTGATAGAGGCCAAATACCTTGCATTCGCTTTTCAGTCAAACTCCACTTTGACCGCGAGAAAAATTGAATTGGAACTTCAGTCTACCAAAACGCGACAGACTGTTTGAGGCAGTTTGCCTCGTGGTTCAGCAGAGGGCGCTCCTGACGGCGTCACGTCTTGTTTTGTTCAAACAAAAGTCCAAAGCATAAAGATATATTTAGTTTACAGTGAATTATGACGATGTAAAGCAGCTAAGTCTCAGTTTGATTTTCCTGTTTTTGCTTGAAAAATGAATATAGTTATATAGTTATAGTAATATAGTAGTATATGGTAAATAGTTATTACTGTTATTACTCTTTCAGTTGACTAAACGATCAAATGTTCAGATGTAGTCGACTGGCACTACACATTTTAGTCGGCCTTTCTGCGCGGCCAGAACCTGCGACGTTCATGCTCACGCTGCACGTTAACGTGGAACCGTTGGTAAGTTTTGTCCCGCGGCAGTTCCAGTAAAGTTAAGTCAAACAGCACAACCACGTCCTCAATTCTGACAAAAAGAAAGGGTAGCGTTACTCGGTGCTAGTCTATGAACAGAAAGGAAGAAGGAACAAAGAAAAATATGGAGCTGAAGATGGAAGATGCAGGCAGTCTGATCTGTTCTGTAGGGAAGTTCGGTTTCATATCAGGGCGCAGTCTGAGTTTGACTACTTTTAGCCTCAACATGTGAAATACTCTACTAGTAATATTAAAACAAGATGCACTAGAGCAGCGGGTGTTTTGACAGCAGCCATGTGGGAAATCAAACAGCTAAACGAAATTTCAGACCGGCTCAAAGATCCAACCTGTCGTCCAAACGTCAGATCCTTGATCGCTAAAGTGATTAATCAGGTGTCGTGACCTCAAACTGAACGTCAAACGACAAGTGATCAGGCAGAAGATCGGCCTGATTCTAACATTAGTCGGGGGCGACCAAACCGGGGCTAACATCAAGCCGAATCCGTACAGTGTCCGCCCAACTCAGGGCAGCTTAGATGGATTTACCAACCTGCTCTTTTTTTCCATCTGGATTTTGACAGCTTGACAGGAGGAGGAAAGCGATTTCAGTGATTAAATCTAACTAAGGCTGTGAGACTTGGGGGGGGGGCAGTGGAAATTAGTGGAAATTACGCTCTTGCCAACAACACTTCATCAGCTTCATCAGCTTCATCAGACTTCTTTCACTCTGAGGTCACATGGTCGTTCACCTCATCAGCCTGTTTGAGAGTCCTTAAGGATTCGCCTGATGGACTGGGGTGAACCACGACACCGCAGTGACAGCCGACACGCATCCATCAGCATCGTCCTGTCTTCAGTGTTTCCTTTAGCGCTGAAACGCCCTTGAATGCGACTGTAGCTCCACACTCTGAGAAATGTGGACTTTGCTCACATCACATAGATCAACAGGTACAGTAAATTTCCATCCACCTTTCTTATGCACATTTTCAATACGTGCCTGAAAAACCTGTTTGGAATCAACAAAAATTTGAACAAAAGCAGATTTTTCAAATACATCTTGGCATTGAGGCACCTACTACTTCTTCTTTTACTGAGGAGATAAACCATTCATGTCATGCCGCCACTCAGTGTTACAGGCCTCCACTTCACCAGAGAGCCCAATACAGTAAAGAGTAAAAAGAGCAGGGGTATACGTATGCACCAGTAAGAGCCTGGCCACGCTAGAAAAGAACGAGTTTGTAGGATGTCTGACCTCGCTAGTAGTCAGTGTTTTATAGTTGTTCCGAACGGCCACACTGGAAGGTGAAATGAAAAGCCGTAAAGAAGCTGTAAAGAAGCCGTAAAGAAGCTGTAAAGAAGCCGTAAATCAGACGTAAAGAAGCCATAAAGATGTAAAGAAGCTGTAAAAGACGTAAAGAAGCTGTAAAAGGTGTAAAGAAGCCGTAAAGAAGATGTAAAGAAGACGTAACGCCGTTTAAATGTGGAGATGGCAACTTCTCACATTTTTAGACAGTTTCTCTTCTGAAGACAGTCGGGAGTGTTGACCTCATTGGTCACAGGAAAAGTGACCGAAATAGTTTGCGTGATGAATGAAAACTGAGCTGAGACCCCGGCTCCTCTCCCACCTCCACACAGCCGACCAGTCACTGCGTGAGGAGGGCGTGAATGTCGGGTCGTCGGTTTCAGAAAGTTACAGGAACGCTCGGACACAGACCGTTGGAAAAGTGCGGGGGGGACGGGGTTTTCCGAAGCTATTTAAACCATCTGACAATCAGTTCTGGTGTATGCCCGTTTCATGTCACCGTCCCCCACCACCCCTCCATTATCATCAAACCAACTGATTAAAAACTCCACAGAATTATCAATGAATTGGCAGGAACATGAACGTAAATACATAACAAAACAAACACTTTTCATGAGGATCCCTTCCCTTTGGTTCTTAAAAGAACAGTGACCCGGATGTATACGTGGGACATTTCTCTGTGTACAAATAATGTAATGGAGACAGTGTCTCTAAACGACCTCAAACACATCTGTGACGTTCACTGTCATTTCAGCTTGTGTGTTGATTGCAACATGTCTCTGATGAGCTAAAGTAACGTTGTCCAGCCCGTCTGCTTTTTACAGTGTTTACATAAAAGTATCTGATGGAAACACGCCCGGATTTTAAATTTTATTTTGGCTGAAGCTTCAGAAAACCACTCAAAACTGCAGCATTTTAACGGAAACATACCTAACGAAAAAAACGCCACTGCAGTGTGTAAAGTATGGAAGCAGGAGATGCAGCCGACGCCTGGAAAGTTTGCATTCGATGATATGGTTTAGCCATAGAAAACATGGAGTCTCAGGTTTGAATATTTCTTTCACTGGAAACAACACACAGCTTATGATAAATCACGAAAAATCACGAGTTTAACAGGTTTGAGTAGACGCCAAAGTTTCCACGGATTCACAACAGCTGGAAAATTTATTTTTGGAGTTACCAGAAATTTCTGGGACCTGAAATTCACAGGTCAGAAAAAACAGACCAACAGTTTAAAAGGCCCTTTAGCTCTCTGTCTGTATTTGTAACACTTGGTAACCGGGGCCCAGCAGAAGAGCAGAGGAGGCAGAGGAAAGAGGAGAGACTTGGTGACATCTGATCATTAGAAAACGGTCTGCCCGCTTCTCCCGGCCTGCATCCTCGCATCGCTGACGCATCCAGTTAACAGGGACAGATCCTCCCCGAGTCGCACGCAGCAGTGCTGGGCGAAGCCGAAGCGCCGGATCATTTGTGACAGGCCGCGCTGCCGTCGACGCGCCAGAGTTAATCTGGTGAGAGATTTGTGACCTTGCGGCAAAAAAAACCCCAACGAAAACACTCACTGCTGATGGGATGGAAAAACATTTTGATAATGAAGTTTTAGACAAAAACACACCGAGCCGCACACTGTAGGAACATTCTAGTTTTATGCGTAAATATGCAATGTACGACTTGCTGGATGTTTCCTCCCCGTCTACTGTCTGGCAGCACCAGGATTGTGGGTATTTTTAGGTGGGCTTTGAACCCCTGACTCTGGTGGTGTGAGGGTCTTGCTGCTCGTTTCCAGTGGCTCGTCACCCATTTCAATAATCCACCTACAGCTTTTTTTATTAAAAAAAAAACAGATACTGGATTTAAATGTGGATTTATCCACTGGACGTAGAAGTAGGAGTAATCCCACGTGGGTTTGGATGCAAAGCTCTAGTTTCTCATTAAGTAGCAGCTTCCGCCGCTGAGCGTCGAAGCGTGCTCGACTGCAGTTCTTCTGATGGCCAGTAGGCGGGCCTCCGGGACAACTTTATTGAAGTGAATGGGAAACCCCGCCGGTGCGTACTGGGTAGAACTTGTATCTTGTTGGACCGTCGGCTGATAATTCTCTGTAGGTTCATCACCACCAGAGACTCCTTTTGCATTGTCATATTGTTATTATAAAAATGTGTTGATCATGGCTGCTTTTAAAGAGTGAGATCATGTCATGACATCCAGTTTAGAGTTAGTTAACTATGGTCACTTTATTAGACTATCTGTTAGTCCTGGTCCCGGCCCCATAGAGTGGTTTGTAACAACAGTTGTTTTCCTTTTCTTCTGAGAAAATCAAGTGAGTATTGACCCCAGAAGCACAGAACAACCCAATCGCTCTGATCTGGGCCACGTTATCCCATCACGACCTATAACCACGGAAGTTGTCTCTGGATTTGAATAAGTGAAAGAGGCGTGTTCAAGCTGAAACTTCAAGGGACATTTGGGGTGAAATTATGGGTCAAGAGGTTAAAACCTGCCTACTTTCTCCTGGCACAATGGTTTGTTTCCGAGGAATTCACACTGAGCTTTACTTTCCTGCTGATTCACACTTGCGAGGCGGATGTGAGCCAGGCGGCTGGGTGTCCTTCGACCTGTTCGTCGCCTGCTGCATCAGCTCCACTGTCTGCCGTCACACGCTCTGTCCTGTCACAACATGTCTGACTCCATCTCAGTCAAAGCGTCCTTCACAGGTTGTTGTTGTTTTTTTTTCTGTTCTCTTTTAACGCTTCGAGCACAACAACTTAACGCACATTTAAACCGCATCACACTGGATGTGACTCCTGTGTGCAACATTTGCTCTCGTTTCATGGATCACTGCCTTAGGGTCCTGACCCTCAGGTGGGGAATCACTGGTCTTCGGCGTGAAGATTTCCCTTCGTTGGACCTAGACCAAAGAAGAAGAGGAAAACAGACCCAGACCAGAAGTACACAACAGCATGAGGGCAGGGGTGTCTGCGTACTTCTGGACATACAGTGTACCTGTTGCGTCACACACCGATTTCCTAACTGGACGAGTTGATGCGGCTGAGCGAGCCTCAGATTGTTTCAGTGTTTCCCAGTGACGACGTCCTGACCTGCCAACAGGGCGATGAGCGATGTGTCGCCCGTTTGAAAAACCGCTCCAGTTTCACACGCTTGCTCCACCTCAGACCTATTTTCATATCCTGTTTTCCATTTAAACCCGTGAATTTAAACCCGGGTCGCAGCTAGGTGCTGGCTGGGTTGTAAGATAACGCCGTTATTCTGACAGTAACTGACCGTTAATCAATATCGCTCTTTACTGCAGCGTATGTAAATCACAATGACAGTTTTTTCGCGCTCCATCCTCTAAAGTTCGCTCCCTCGCTGTATGTCAGGAAAAGGTGTACGACTCCACTGTATCTTTGTTTTTCTGTCGCCTTCCGCAGGCTCCTTCTCCAGCAGACATTTTTTTACTATAATACGTCTATGAAAGCTAGATTCAAAAGAGACGGCATCACATTACCACGTGTACTTTCATACTGGAACCACTTTATGGATAATACGGCAGTGAAGGAGGTCTGGCACTCACCCCATCATTATGTAATAACTGAGAAAATGAAGGAGGAGTCCTTTACAATATTCATAGATTTTATCCTGCTAATCCTGAGTCCAAACATTCAATATAATTAGGTGAATACTTGTATTTTAAATTTTTTTTTTGCAGGTGACTGTGATTAATGTGCAAAAATATTTCAAGAGGCTAAACTGTGAATAAATGTGTGATTCATGAATCATTGCGGGGAGTTTGTGTAGCTGTAGGAGGGACTGGTAGAGTGGGGTCCACAGAACTTTAAAATATTTTTGATTAAAAGTCCAGTTTGGTCCAATTAACCAGGCCGATCCTCTGACTGACCTCCATCTCTGATTAGCCGTGCCTGGTATTTCTGATGGCGGCGCAGTAATTTATGCCGTTAACGTGGCAACGGGGAGACAAGATGAAGAGATGTGAGACACGATGGAGGGAGGGAGTTCAGAGTAGGTTAATTAGAGACAGTGATGCACAGGACTTGTGGAGCTATTTGTCTTTCAAAAGGAAATGAAGGCTGGTAGTTGGTGATGAGACGGGTTTTCACTGTGTGGCGTAATAATGTCATTGACATGAAGGACTTTTTAATCTCTCCCTATATTTTCATGTCACTTCAGCAAATGCTTTGAGAACAGTGATCAGTCTTCCCTGGCAGCAGGTTTAAGCTTCAAGCTCGAACTGCAAACTGAGTTTTGTCTTCATGTGAAAGACGCACAGCATTTGAGAGAACCGAGCGAATACCTGCAGAAAAACCACCGACACGACGGACTGAGCCGGTGTTGATTCTTCTGTCTGGCCGTCGATTTTCTCGACCACCGCTAAACCGATCGACTTCAAACTCGGCAGGCGCATTGCAGAGGACCCGAGGAGGTGCGGTGTGGAGCGGGAAGTTGTCCGGATGTTGCTCTCAAGAAAGCCGCAATCAGCCCCCACCAGCAGGCACATTTTGAACGGGCACCTTCCTTAACCTTAACTTCTGTGCTTTGTCCTCCAGGTGGCGATGGTGCCCAAGGCCCCGCACCCCTTCCCCACGGTGGACGTTCCCGACCACGCCCACTACACCATCGGGTCCGTCATCCTCGTCATCGGCATCACCGGCATGGTCGGCAACTTCCTCGTCATTTACGCCTTCAGCAAGTAGGACAGCTTCCTGACACACCTGCTAATTTTAGTTTTAGTCCCAGATTTTATGTGGTTTCAACTTTTGATTGATAATGCAGTTAACGATTGTTTAACAGTACCTCGGAAGTTTTATGGTAATTTGTAAAATTAATTTTTAGGCAGCTCCGGTAAAAAAAATTAAAAAAAAACTTTCCTGCAGATTATCTCTCTGTAGACAAAAAACTGCTGACAGATAATCAGTTTTGATAATCAATTAATCGTCCATTTTCAAGCAGAAATTGCAAACATTTGTTGGTTGCATTTTCTCCCATGTAATGATTTCTGCTTTTCCCTGTTTTCCATTATAGTTAACTGAATATCTTTGGGTTGTGGATTCACTTTGTGAATTATGATTTACTATTTTCTTGTGCTTTCTAGACCAACGAGTAATCGATTATCGATCGATAATGAAATCATTCTTTTGGTGCCGCCCTGCTCAACGTTTGTCGGTGTTTTATTCTTGTAGCACACATACCCACACATGCTGAGTGAGCCCCTCGCGATATTAAGTGATAATTACATGATAGGAAAGTCGTGATTACGAGAAATCACCTCAGTCTTTCTCTGTGATGCTTTTAAAATGTGGCGTTGGTCTTTGAAGGGCCGACAGTCCGTCTGCACAAGCTGAAACAATGTCGTCTTCCTGGTGTCGAAGTAGAAGCCAATGTAGGTCACAGACAGGAGAAACACCCTTAAAAGCAAACAAGCTTTGTCTCAGCTGCGTCTGAGGTTGAAATAATTGGACAGAGCCGTTGTTTCTCCCCGAAGTCCTTCACCTGGAGACTCAGAGGACTCACTGGTGCGGTGCGATGGACGGTAAAGTGTGTTTTGAAGCCGCAGATGTTCTCAGACTGAGGTTTAATCAGGGCCGAGGGTGACCGGCCTCCCCCTGCTCTGATCAGCAGAGGGATCAGGACCCGAGTCCGCGTCTGTCCGTCCCCCGGCCGTAACGAGCCGTCGCTGCCTGGCTTTTTATCGACCGCCCATCTTTTATCTTCCATCACTACACAGAGAGAACGTCTTTATCTGAAACACAGAGCGGCCACTTCTCTGGAGTCTTTTAAAGAAGCCTCAGCACTTCTTATTGATCACTTATTGATCGGGGCATTTGTGGGGCAGGTATTGATCTTTCATTAAAATCAGGCCTGATCCATGATGGATGTTCCATTGATCACATGTTAATTTTAGAACTGAAGCAGCACTAAGTGATTTTTCCACGTAGGCTCTTCCTCGTCCTCTGAAACGGACTGCAGGACTCGGTCCTCGGGTCGCCCCGATGCCTGCCGGCGTAATCAGTAGCCACGTGATTACTTAGAGAGAAACAGCATCTTCAGTGTCACTCAAAAGTGAACCAGATCTCTGGGTAGAAACACAGGACCAGCGTGATTTACCTTCAATAAAATTACAACTGTTCGAACGTGCGACTTGTTACCGCACCATCCTTCTACGTCACGGTTCCTCTCGGCACCTCAGGTGCTGTTTAAAGCAGCTGCTTTTTCTAAAATGACCGCTCTTATCTAGACGTATGAAGCAAGCCATATTTCTGTAATATTGAAATATTAGATCCAGCCTATCGATGGGTCTGGCCCCAGGAACTGTGCTAGTGCACAGGTCAGTCAGTGGAGCACCAACACCTCACCTGCTGGTATTTTGTCAACATGTCAAAATGAAGAATGTAATAAAGTTTGATAAATGATATGATAAAAATCGAGCTGTGGGGGCAATGTTGAGTATGAACCTGCTCCTTTTCACAGAAAATGAAAATGAAGAGACAAGAGAAAAACAATGGCATCAGTGTGTTTATATGTGTGTGTGTGTGTGTGTGTGTTGCAGGAGTCGCAGCCTTCGGACGCCGGCCAATATGTTCATCATTAACCTGGCGATCACAGACCTGCTGATGTGTATCACCCAGACCCCCATCTTCTTCACCACCAGCATGCACAAGAGGTGGATCTTCGGAGAGAAAGGTACGCGACCCGCACACCCGCGGAGGACATCGCCGACACACACGCACAGAATGAACACATCTACGTCGGTTCGAAAGAAAAGCTGCCGATCAAGTTGCAGAGATCTGAAACTTTCAAAGTGTGATTTATGACACAATGACGTTTAAGTCAGCTCATGAAATGCAAATCTTTTTTGAGGGGAAAAAACGAGGAAGACGGTCATTGTCATGACATCCATGTAGTGAACACATCACCGATGGATCATCACCTTTTAAGTTGAGTTCTTATAAGTTCTTGTTTCCACATACAGCAGCAAAATGATCCTTCATCTGGATCTGGTGTCTGTGTCACCTGTTGAATCTAAGTCCAGTACTCGCTCTCTTTTAGCTCTGGTTTTGGTCTCCACCGGCTCCTGAGGGAAACATCTGGCTCTTTAGCTGCTAAATGCTCCACTGTGTTCCCCAGCTGGTCTCTGACTGGGTCTGTCTGCTGTTTGCTGCTGAGCAGGTGGTGGACAGGGGCTTTTTACAGCTGTTTCTCTGAAAACATCTGGCTGCTGCGGCCGAAAACGACGCTGCGAGAGCAGTGAGAGTGAACCGGAGCAGTAAAGAGATAAACAACGAGCTGAAACTCACTGTAAAGCTCCACGAAGCCGAGGGGAGCTGACTCAGGTTCAGCTGATAGTTCTCGGTACATTGTTTTCAGCTTGTCATTTCTGCTCAGCTGCCTCACAGTGACTCAAAACTGCAAAAAGGTTCAAGTTTCTCCCTTTTCATTTTCATTGAAACGAACTGAAACTGACAACTGCCTGCAACAAGGACGTGGTGTAAAAATAAAAGGTTTATTTGGAAAACTAGGACGACGTTGGAAGTGAACAGATGTTTTAGTTTATGGGCTGAAACGTGTAAAAACAGCTGTATGGTTGATAAACTTTAAGGACTAAATAAAGGAGCTTGTGGAATATTGGCTCAGTGAGTGTAGTAGAAGAAAATAATTGGATGAGTTTCTGAGTTCCTCCGGCTGGCACCTTTTTTATTGTTGTTGTTTTTTAAGGCTTAAAAGCCTCCATTAGTCATTAAAAACATTTTTATTTCAGTGACATTAACACATTAAGCCAAAATCCCCGACCCTCAGTTTTATTCAGTTCAGTTTTGCAGAAAAACAATGCGCTTGCAGATATTCGACAGCAGTAAACAAAGACAAAGTTATACTCATAAGCACCTGTACTGTGGTTGTTAGTGCATAAATTACAGTAAATTTAACCAGTTTATCAGCAGCAGGGAAACAGCATATCAGTCACATGAACAGCAGCCGTCAGTCAGAGCCGTCTGACCCGAAACTAGGGGATCTTCTCCTCTTCCTCTGCCCCAAAACACAACCTCCACTGTCTTGATTGTCTTGGTGGGCATGTCAGCTTAAAGAGCGAGCTCTCTTCCTCATTGTTTGAGTGGCCAGTAGGTATTTGAAAACTTAGAAAGACAAGTTGGTGTGACCGAACGGGCTCTCTCTGGCTCTGGAGTACGGTACTGTCGCAGGGCGACTGGAGCAATTCACAAGAAATACAAGATATGAAATTAACACGAGAAAATAAACAATATAGAAGTAGCTTAAATAGCCGTTAAAGTGCTCAGAAAAGTCAAGGTTCTTTATATCCATTGAGTGACTTCTTGTAACGAAGCAGCAGTGGTCGTTTCCCACGCTTTTAAAAACCGATCCGATCCTTATCTTCCTCTTCTCTCGCCCTCCACCGTCAGTCTTTCGGATAGTTTTTCATTTCCCAGCGTTGAAGTGTGAACTAGTGAATTTCGGCTCAGAGAAAACAGCGATGTGTTTGCATTAGACTCGATCCTCCTCCGCCTCTGCAGACAAACGCTCCAAGGTCACTGTGACGGGTTCACTGGGTTTTTCATTCCCAAAGTGGAGAGAGAAAGAGAAGGCCGAGCAAAGCAGTTGTTGATTTACAGCTTTTCACGAACCGAATTTAAAGCCGTAATTTGGTGTTAAAGCTACAAAAGACACTACAAAAGCAGAGATTTGGTATTTGGCATTAAATAATTTCCTTTGTGTTTAAAGACTCAGTTCACCCTTTTCACGAAAAACCCATTTCCTCTCTCCTCTCTAGTGGTATCTCTCCACGCAGGTAGTTTTGGTTTTATTTTCTCAGAAATGTTGTACTGAAGTAAAGTCGGTCAGAGGCTGTCCAGCCTTGATGAGCCTTGAAAGTGCAGAGTATTGATTGGTTCATTAAGCCACAGTTTGTCTGTGGGCAGCTCTTTTTTCTTCTTTTGGCTGTGATTAAATTCGGTATGAGAGAGGAGAGGTTGCTGTATCTTCCTAAGCTTTGCAGGACACTAAGGTGCAGTATTTTAACACTTAAGGCCCGATAACCAAAATATGTATCAAAAACTTTACTCTTTCCCCGAGTCATCACTCTGAATCAAATCTGAACACACAGACGTGATCACTCATATTTATGGATTCAGTGTGTTGCTCTTCTTGCTTAAACCAACATCTCTGATGTGCATCACAAATAAATGTCCGTATTTCCACTTAGAGATCACAGAAAAAAGACGCTCCTCATCAATGCAGAACTTCATTCAGAATCTTCCTGTTTTTAAGTTTCCTTCAGTGTCACAGTGGCCCAGTGGCAGTTGTCCGTACGTCCACGGGTTCACAGCAACAGGAGCTGATCTCAGCTGAGTCAGCAGCTTTTAACGGGACAGTTTGACTGAAGTGAAACAAATATATGCTAAAAAAAAACAACTAACTGAATCTCACTGAATCCATGGCAGCATCATACTCTGCAGTTCCAAAACTAAGATTATAAATAATTCTAATTCTTAATCATTGGGCTTGCCAGGATAAATGAAGTTTGATTGCTGCCGGTGAGGAGCTGATCCCGCTACATTTCCGTAATATCGATCATGAACTGAAGCTCGACTCACTTAGAGTGTTATCACTGTAATGAAGGCATTTCAAGGTCAAACTTTTATGTTCAGCTACGACGGTTGCATCGTAGTTCTAATGAGGCATGGACAAGACGTCTGTGTTTCAGTTCATGTGATGTTCTTCGGGATGCAAACGCACAGGCCGAAAAATTCCAGGACCTGCAGATGTTTTACCTGGAAAAGGAAAGAAGGTTTTAATGGGAATTCCCAGGAAGTGCTGGGATCTCAGCTCTCCTGATCTGGAGAGTTCTGCTCGGCCTTCGCGGCCACTCGGTTTAACCGAGAGGTTAAACCCTTCTCCGGCGGTCTCCCTCCTCACCAGCCGTGACTGCTGGATTTAAAGTGTGTCCAGTCTAGAAATGAGCTGACATCAGGTGACAGCCTGGAGCGGGAGGCAGACGTTTCCAGTGTGAACGCACTAGATGCACTTCTGGTCAGATACTCAGCCGCGTCTGAGTCTGAGGCCGTTGATGCCGTCGCACATCATTACATGAAATAACCTGTGATCTTCACGCCTCTGCCCGCAGGTTGCGAGCTGTACGCGTTCTGCGGCGCCCTCTTCGGGATCTGCTCCATGATCACGCTGACGGTGATCGCCGTCGACCGGTACTTCGTCATCACGCGACCTCTGACCTCCATCGGCGTGTTGTCACGGAAACGGGCCCTCCTCATCCTCATGGCAGCATGGGCGTACTCTCTGGGGTGGAGCCTGCCGCCGTTCTTCGGCTGGAGTGAGGACGGACACGCACGCACACGCACGCACACACACACACACACACACACGCACGCACCCCACAAGTCATGTCGTGTTCATATTTTCAAAACCGTCTGCTCAGGTTTATAAGCACAGACCATTCCATGTTTGTTTGTTTTTTTTACCTCCCCCCAGTAGCGCAAATTATAAGACACATTAAGCTAAATGCAAATATTTACTGACACTGATGGATTGATTTTCAGGCCTTGTTTTAATACACAGGGTTTATTTTTAATAGTGACAGTTAAATATGCAAAGTTACTTCAAAGTGTGTTTAGACAGTCGCCTTAACGGCAGCGGTGCATCTATGCCGGGTCAGTGATTCACGGGTTTACGGCGGCGCCGACATGCGCGAGGCCTCAAAAGTAACGAGCGGGATTTTGGGAAGCGCACTAATGCGTCCACTTCATGTGTGTGTTTGTGTGAACTATGAAGCTGGTGGGTTATGGAACAACGAGGGAGCGACGTTTGTTCCCTGAGTTCGTCCTTAAGGCAGCGTTCCTGAAATATACTGTGCTGTTGCTCTGCCCCAGTCCAATCTAATGTACTCCACTGTTCCCCTCCCTGCTCTACTGTACTAAACTGAACCACTGGCTCCACCCTTCTCTTCTCTAGTCTAATCTACTCCACCCCCACTTCACCGCACCACCGCCGTCTACTCTCCTCTACCGTCGCTCTGCTTTTATCTCAGCTGTGATTTAATCTCCTCTGTCCTGCCTCAAAGCTCTTTGTGTCTTATCAAACTTATTGTTCATTTACCCTCAAAATCTCGTTTGTAATCAGTTCAGTTCAAGTTCACTCCCCTCTGTGTGTGTGTGTGTGGTGTGTGTGTCTCTCTCACTCAAACTCACACACACTCTGCGTGTGGTGCACATTTCTTCCTCCTCTCACCAGGTTTTCCTTCTCCTCAGCAGACTGTATCTCACTTTACGTTTCCCTGCCAATTATAACGTACGGAAACAGAAGAGCCCCCGTAAATCTTCCTCAGTCTCCTGGAAAATCTTTCACTCCGGGAACGAGACCTTTCGGTGCAGAATTCATGTCGTAAACACACGGGTTGTTTTTAGCACAATGTGACGTGTGTGTGTGTGTGTGTGTGTGTGTGGTTTTATACGTAGAAAGGACTGCATGATCTCATGAGGAGAGATGACGTGACTCTGCTTCTGACCTCTGACTCAGGACTTTAGGAGTCTGTGGTTTCAGCGGTTTGTCTGGCGGAATAAAAGTTCTGCACTGAGACGTGGATTTTGTGCAACGTAAAACAAAACTAAACATGGAAGCGCTCGAGGAATTTCCTGTTGAAAGGACTGTCGGTCTGCTGCTGACATTACCCCACGTCCCGAGACGCTGACCCCCTCGGGCACGGGCCTCACTGCATCTTGTTCGGGCCAACGTGCGTTCGCTGAGCGGCTGGGCGGAGAAAGAAAAGGGGACAGTCCGTCCGTGCGCAGGGTCGGGGTTCGCTTACACTCGGTCATCTGGCCGCATGTCTCCGTCTGAGGTGACGTTCAATCCGAGCCACAGCAGAGCAACGAGAAGCCTTTGAGAGTTAGCCCCCGAGGGGTAACTGGGCCTCAGATAATCCCCTCTGGTGCTACCGAAGGTCTGAAGTAGAAATCCAAGGCTAATCCATGAATGAGCTGATCGGCATCTGTATCGATAGGCGATTAACGGTTTTTTGTCTTTTTCAAGCAAAAACGGTCTCTTCTGTATTGTATACAGTGGAGTTAGATGCGTTGTGTGTGCGTTGAACGCACCTCTTCACAGCAACTAATGTGAGTGCGAAGTACATTTGAAGCGGCTCCTGGTCCAACATATACTTTGCTTTGTTCAGAATTGCGATGGTTTCGGAAAATCTCAAAAAATAATTGGCAGATCAATCGGTAATGAAAAGAAATGAAGAATAAAGCGTCCAAAGCAAAAAGAGCCTGAGACTCTCTGATATTTAGTTGATTCCAGTAGCTATTTCTTCCTCTACGTGACCTTTTTCTTATCCAGACAGAAAACCCCCTGTAACAACATTTAGAGCATCGCTCTCTCTCTCTCTCTGTGTCTATCTCTCTCGCCCGTCAGGTGCCTACGTCCCGGAGGGCCTGCTGACTTCCTGTACGTGGGACTACATGACGTTTACCCCCTCGGTGCGAGCCTACACCATGCTGCTCTTCATCTTCGTCTTCTTCCTGCCGCTCTTCATCATCATCTACTGCTACGTCTTCATCTTCCGCGCCATCCGCACCACCAACCAGTCAGTCTGCGTGTGATTGGTGTTGTTGGTTGTTAGCGTGTGTGTGTGTGTGTGTGTGTTTTCTGGGTGTTTCACCTCCGTTCTCTGTGCTGTATTTTTGAGGCTTGTTGGATTCATATTTGAATCAGTTTTCACCAAACAAATTCCAGATTTTTTTAAAGTAGCAGCCTGGTTTAATCTGATTTTCCTCCCGGATTTTACTGTGTGTCCCCAAACATCTTCATTTTTATGATAAAGCAATGAAAAGGCTCATTTTTGAAATCCGATTTAAATTTTTACATTACTGATTTTTTTCTCATCCAATTTGACCTGTTTTTAAAAATTCAAACAAAAGATAAAAAACTGAAACATAAAAAGACGGTGGTGCTTCAGTATCTGTGACTGAAGCTGCTCTTCATTACAGACATCTTTGTTAAAATGTTTGCCTCTGAATACACCATTAAAGGAATATTTCGCAGCCAACAGAAAACAATATCTGAACACATTTCAGCAAGTCTTTTTTGGATGCTAGAGACCAGCTAAAACAGGCCTGATCTCTGGGGAATTTCAATCCAAACTGTTAAAAAACTCTTCCTACAGTATCTGAACATTCAGTGTCTCTTAGGGCTGCAACCAACAGTTAATTTCATGACTGATAAAGTTTTCAAACTCAGTTGATTTCAGTTCAATTGTGGGTGAGAAGCAGTTTAAATTATTCTGTTCCTTTTGAAACGGAGCCGCAGGCAATAGTAAACCTCTAATAAATAAATAAATGCAAGTATACAAGACAATACATTGTCCTAGCAGGTAAAGTACAGGTGTGTGTGTGCGTGTGTACTTGCAGGGCTGTGGGGAAGATTAAAGGCAGCACTCACAGTCACAGCAGCAGCCGTGACTCGGTGAAGAGTTTCCATCGGCTGCAGAACGAGTGGAAGATGGCGAAGATCGCCCTGATCGTCATCCTGCTCTACGTCATCTCCTGGTCGCCGTACTCCACCGTTGCCCTCACCGCCTTCGCCGGGTAACGCACTGAAACAAACACAGGCCGCTCATTGTACATCACTGTTACGTCAACAAAATGGCCACAGCCACCAAATCCAAATGTTGAAATCTCCAGATGCAGTTCCTCTAATGTCCACTAGAGAAAACTCCAAACTTCTCTCTACAGATACAAAGTCCTCGTCCCCGTCCCCCCCTGAAACCAGATCTAGCTAAATGTGTGTCACGGCGCACCCAGCAGGAGCCCACCCCCTCTCTTTCTGTGGGCTCGCACACTTCGTGCCGTTGTGGAGCAACTCCGTGTAACACGGTCCAGAAGCAGTGAGCTCCGTGTGCTCGCGTGTGTCTGAGCCGCTCCTCCTTCCACTTTTCGTTTTTTATTTTGAACTCTTTATATTAGCTCAGTTTGAAATATTACAGGAAAAATGAAAACCATCAGGAGAACGAGACCCCGTAAAAACTCATCAAATGCGCTGTTGGGATGGCAGCTACAGGTAGGTACTGCTGTTCTCTTTTTTTGGGAGGATAATTATGTGACGTCCTCTGGAAGCGGACGTCACTCTGAATGACATCGACGTGCGTGTCATGTCTGTGAGTTCAGATCTGACTGAGGTATGACTCTGAGAAGGACGACGGTTTGTGATTCTAATTCACCTCACTCGGTATCTTTGCCTCCCCCTTCGGCTCCGCGGCGGCGGGAGGAATGTCCACGTCTGTTACAGACCAGATCCTCCAGATCCTGTCACTTCACCAGGGTTAAAATGTCGTCCTGAACCATGAGTCAAGTTACAGAGGAGCAGAGTGAAGATTTCCTCCCTCATTCATCCTGAATGAAAACCCTCTGAGGCTGAAATGACAGTTCTTCGACGATAAAAAGTGAACGTTCTGCGACCCCCCACATCTCAGCGACGCTTCATCCATCAGGAGTTTGGTTTGGTGTTTCGACCAACGACCGACCGTCTCAGAGCCCCGGAGTTTGTTCTGGCTCCTCACTGTGTTCCTTCTGTGTTCCTGCCGCAGGTATGCCGACATGTTGACCCCCTACATGAACTCTGTGCCCGCCGTCATCGCCAAGGCGTCAGCCATCCACAACCCCATCATCTACGCCATCACGCACCCCAAGTACAGGTAACACACCGCGTCCAATGCTTACAGCTCATTGTGTGGACAGCCAGGCTGTAATCGGTGGCTCCAATGGCAACACTGAACCTGTATTTTCCAGAAAAATTCCTGGAAACCTTCTTCACAATTTTCTAAAAAATTTAGCTGGTTTTTAGCTGTTAGTTACTGGGCTATTTCCAAGAAAGGCCTAGAGACTTTGACTGAGGACAGCAGGTGAGCTTAACATGTAAAATGGGAAACGTGGCCACAAAACAAACAAACAAACAAAGAATTCAGCATCAATGAAGAATAAAGTTTACAATAATAAATAAATGAGAAATAAACTCATTGGGGTTTAAATGGAGCAATTTCTTTACCGGAAATTCATCTGGACGTCAGTAATAAACTCGATTCAACTAACTGAAGAAAATAAAATCTCTTTTTCCTGTAAATTAGTAACAAACTAAATGGTTCTTTCCAGGAAACTTTCAAAAAATTATTATGAAATAGTGGACCTGTAAAATAAAGTCTTACAAAAAAAAAATAACTTTCTCCATTTCCCTTATAATTAGTACCATTGTGTCAGCCTTTCTTAGAAATATACTTTTAATTTACAGTTAAATACCAACTAATTAGCTGGAAAACACAGGACCAATAAAAAGGTTGCTGACACAGTTTTTCCCAAACTGAGGAACCACTGAGTATTTTCCCAGGTGCCTTAAATACGAGGTTCAGTTTCACACACAGTGAATTATTCTGATTTCGTTCTGCTAACCTGGCTGGAGCTCAGTGAGCCGTCACGCTGTTGGAGAATCGACCCAATCAGAGAAAGCTCCGCTGCCGTAAGCGCCGTAACGCCTCGGCTGAACGAACCGCTGCCGGGCTGGAGAGAATTAAACACACACACACGGGCGCGCACGCGATGGCTTATGGCAGGACTACTGACCTTTATTGTTAAGAGGTTTGAAAACTGCAGGATAACAGAAAACAGCTTATACAACTGTTTTATACAACAACATCATGATGAGGGTAAAGTTGGAAAAGTTGAAAATAAAGATAATAAAATGAACTGACTTTGATTTGATGCTAGAAGCTTTTAAAAGACATAACTTTAAATTCATTACCCTCTAGTAAACCAAAAAGCACTAAAAATAAAAGTTAAATAAGTTCAGGCTTGAGTCCTACTCAGATGTTTGGGGCCTTTAAGTCAACAGTCAAAGTTCATAACAATGACATGATTAGTTTCATGAGACGTGTAAAAGGAATAATTCAGCATTTTGGAAAACAGTCTTATTCTCTTTCTTTCTGACAGTGAGATGGATTTCAGTGTCTCAGGACATAGTTAGCCTAGATTGTTTATGTGGTTTGTCCATGAGAGGTCCTCGGTGGGCTGGACACCAAGGTACTTGAAGCTCCTCATCCTCTCCACTGGAGCCGTCATGATGGTGAGCTGGTTGTAGTCTCTGGTCTGCGTCCTGCCGAAGTCCAAAACAGGCTCCTTTGTCTTTTCAACATTCAGGGAGAGCTTGTTGGCCCGACACCATAAGGCCAGGTTCTCCACCTCACGCAGGTAGGGCCTCTCGTCGTTGCTGACCGGGCCCACCACCACCGCGCCGGCAGCGAACTTTACCAGCCTGTTGGAGCTGCTGGTGGCCACGCAGTCGCTGGTTTACAGGGAGGGAGGTTGGTGAAAACTGGAGCGAGCTGGTCGCTACGTGATCTTAGGACACGTCCGGGATGCCGTCTGGGCCTATCCTGGATTTACTCCTTTAAACGCCCTCCTCACTTATGCTGTTTGGGAGGCTGGTTGTGGTGGGATTCGCCTCAAAACAGGCATAAAGTGAATCTAGCTTACCCACCAGGGAGACGTCAGAGTGCGGTGGGGAGGGGTCTCCCTTTATAAGCTGTAACAGTCTGCACGCTCTGCCACAGATGTCTGGTGTCTGAAACTGGGCTTCCATCTTTGCTTTTGTACGTCCCGTTGGCTTCCTTCACTACCTGACGTAGGTTGTAGGAAGCCACCTCGTAATCCTCCGCGCCTCCCGTCGTCGGCCCCGTGGCTGTAGGAAGCGGCGCGCGCATCAGCAGCCTCGCGGACGGATTGATCCACCCACGGCTTCTGGTTAGGGAAACTTTTTAAATCGGTTTAATTATCTAATGCCGTGTCCATTAGCTAATCACCCTGAGGCTTGAATACCAGAGATTCAGCGACAGGTGTGTGCGTGTGCACAGTCATCTGTCTAATGATGGGGGGAGAGAGCACAGTGCAGGTGGTAAAAGAAGCACTTTGAGGGAATTACAATGGTAACGTTAATGCTACAGCATTTTCTGGGTATTACATCTCAACATAGTACATCGATAGCCATCAGGGGCCCTAGTAAGGTGGAATTATGCTTCTGTGAAGACGCACATAAATGACTCAACAACCCTTTGTATGGACCTGCACGTGCATCGAGCTGATTGGTTGATCCAACACCTGTGGGGAGGCGGGTTTCGCAACAAAAAGGAAAAAATTATAAACAAGTTGTGGAACAAGTGATAAGAAAGAGCCACTGACGCCTGGAGAAGCCTTCAGTTTAGAGGCACTTGACTTCCCTGCCCAATGGTAACGTCTGGACCTGAACCAGAGAAGTACCGATTCATTCCTTCAGTCCAGCCAGAGTCAAACTGTCGACCTCTCCTGTCTCCCTCTCCAGGATAGCGTTAGCTAAGTACATCCCATGTCTCGGCGTCCTGCTCTGCATCCGTCCTCGCGACCTCCGCTCGGCCAGCAGCAGCTTCATGTCGACGCGCCGCTCCACCGTGACCAGCCAGACCTCCGACATCAGCAGCCAGTTCAGACGGCAGAGCACCGGCAAGTCCCGTCTGTCCTCCGCCTCCGACAGTGAATCGGTACGCTCAGATCTGTTTGAGCTGCGGAAGCATAATCAGTGATGTACAAAAGAAAGAGACTCTCTCAGGGGAGATACTCAGGTGTGTGTGTGTGTGTGTGTGTTTTCCTGGGCAGGGTTTGACAGACACCGAGGCGGAGCTGTCCAGTATGGGCTCCAGACCAGCCAGCCGCCAGGTCTCCTGTGACATCAGCAGAGACACCACCGAACTCCCCGAATTCAAACCCTCGTCCAGCTTCAAGAGCCAGATCAAGAGCCGCGACTCGGGCATCTTCGAAAAGGTAAACGCCTCTCACCTGTCGATCAGATCCCTCGATTTGGTGGTTGACGATTTGCCGAGGGGCCTGGATTTTTCAATTGTTCAAAGATGGATGGAGAGCTATGAGGGGGGAGGAAGAGAAAGGAGCGTGTTCTAGCCACAACAGGGTTGGTCTCTGTGCTACAAAGGCTATTAATTAGAGTCACAGCCAGTCAAGAGGATTGACGGATGCTGGGGTCAGGAGCAGGACCACGAGGACAGACATAAAATTTTATAATGAAAATGAAAATCTTAAGTCTGATATTTTCCGCTGGGAGTTTGTCCTGGTCGACCTTCAGACAGCGTGAAAGCGGCAGAAGGATTAAACAGCAGATCACCCACGGACCGTTTCAGAAGGCGTTTTGCTCTTCGTGTAGATTAGTAGCGGTGCATTCGGCCGGGGATGAGGACACGAGGGGTCGCCCGAGGAGGAGGGAGAAGGACTCTGGGGCATTTCGTGGGTTAGTCGAGGCTGTTTGTGTCTGGTGAAACCAGATCTGTGCAGCTCTGAAAACAGAACAGCTTCTTTCTTTTTTTTCCTAACACCAGAGTTCGTGTTAATCTGCCGCTCTTTTTTTGTGCTTTTTAATCTGCTCAGTATGGGTTTTTTTTAGCTCTTACCAGATAATCCTCTTTTCCTTTTGATGTTAATCATTGACTGAATGCTGGCATTTATTTTTAAAGGCATATTAAAATTGATGGTAATTGATTAGTGATGACTTTGATGAAGGGCTCTGTGGTTTCTCGTCTGCATCGATGACGATGATGAATTTCATTAAAATCTAATATAGGAATACTCAACTACTGTTTGGTATTGAGTGTGACACATACTGACTTCCATCACTGTGGGCTTACATTCGTGTTGGTTTTTGTTTTCCAGACGTCCTATGACACTGATTTCTCCATGGCAGGAGTCGGTGAACGCAGCAGCATCCCAAGTGTGAGTACTGTCCATCGGTCTGATTTATTCAACACTACATCAAAAAATCAGAGCAAACACCCCGGTGCCGCCACCACTTTATCAAAGCAGTTTGTGATTTTACAGCGAAGAAGGAGGTTTTTCCCGCACTGTTGTGTCTGACTGAAGTTTATCGAAGGATAGTTCTGGTATGCTACGACCTGTCTGATCATCAGACGTCTTTCTGTGTTTCCAGATTTCAGATATGAACTTGATGAATATAACTTCATTGTCACCGATAGAAATTATTGACAAAACCATCATAAAAGGATCCAAATTTCAATAAACAGTGATTATCTTTCATTAAAGCCTCTTTTGGTTTCACTTGCGTTTTAAGCATTTGAACAACCAACCAACCAACCAGACTGAAATATTTTGACTTTTGGATGGACTGAAATTTGTTACGGACATTCATGGTCCCCAGAGGACGACTCCTACTGACTTTGGTGATCCTCTGAGTTTTCTTCTAGCGCCATCATCAGGTCAAAATTAGATTTTGTCCACTACTTTGGTTTTTTTTTACCAAATACCTGCAAAACCATCAGCTTCAGCTTTAGTTTGTGTTCACTTCTGAGTGGCAAATTTTAGCATGCTAACATGTTAACTAAAGATGGTAAACATGGTAAACATTATACTTGCCAAACATCAACATGTAAGCATGCTGATGTTATCATTTAGCTCAAGGGACCGCTCTGCTTGAGTACAGCTTCACAAAGCTGCTGGCAAGGCTGTAGATATTGTGTTTTTATGAAGTGATGGATTATTTAGGTGCAGAGTTGTTATCTGAGGATATCAGAGGTAAAGTCTGGTTGGTCATGAAACAGGAACCGTCAGACATTCAGACAGGTTGTAATAAAACCAGGCTTATCCTTTAAAACTTAAATCAGACACGACAGTGTGAGTAAAATCATCTTCACTGCTGTAAAATTACACACATGGGAAGTCAGAGGATCAGCAACGTTATTACAGCTCATCCTGACGGGAACAATCTCTGAGCCACATTTCATGACAATCCATCCAACAGCTGTCGAGACATAAAAGTCAAAAATGTCGAACCTGCTGGTTGAGGTAGAGGCGCAGTCATAGGATCACCAAAGTCAGTAGGGGTGATCCTCCAGGGACCATGAATGACAAGCCCTCCGATAGTTGTTGAGATATTTCAGTCTGACCTGAAGTGGTGGACCAACCGACCAACCAGCTATAGCCACATCGCTTGCATGGCTAAAAACAATTTTTCAGTTTTTCAAATCAAACGCTGCCACACCTTTTATTTTTATTTTTTTTTGTTGGTTAAGTATTCCAGTTCATTAATGATGGTGAACTGCCTTAATTTTGCTTTCTTTGCTTTATCTACACATTCCGATCCATTTTGTTGGTATAAAATCAAAAACACAACATGGATGTTCATAAAAATAGATACAATCTCCACATCTTAATAAGTTAGAGGCAAAATGATTATGAGAATAATTGTATTTCCCTGTCTGACAGAGTGGGGATTTCGCAGATGGACACGTGATGAGAGGCACGATTGGTCGAATCCCGAGCATCATCGTCACCTCTGAGTCAAGCCCCTTCCTTCCCATTGGACGAAATGGGTCACGCACTGCCCGCCCCAAAACAGTCAACAACAACACGGGGGCGGGGTTTGGGTAGACTGACTCCAGCAACCAATCACCTGCAGCCATCTGATCAGCTCACGTCCGGTCAGATGTTTAGAAATGTAGAGTTCAAACACACCTGAAGGGTTCACCTGAAACTCATACACATTTTTGCACCTCGTAGGACTAGAGAAGTTATCTCCAGCTTTCTTTGAACTCTTGATTTCAGCTTTTACTTGAACACAGAAATTAGACTGAGATTGAAAACTCCAAACTTCTTTTTTTTTTTTTTTTTTTTTACCAATGAAATAACAATTCATGCATTATCATTTAAAGAGCAACTTAACACCTTGTTTAAGCTTTAACAACCTTCCTTCCTTCCTGAGCGTCCCTTTCGACAGATCACTGCTCCAGAGTCCCTCTATCTTAGTATGTTAGTGGACGTTCCGGCTGAAAACAGCTTTGTGTTAAACCAAATGCTGAGGGGGGGCTACTGGTTGGGTCATTCACCTTTACTAGGGATGTCTCGATCAAGTTTTTTTTGGCCCCAATCCCGATCTGAGTCCTTTAATATCAAGTATCTGCAATACCGAGCCTGAACCGATACTCAGATTTACCTCAATGGCGATTAAGTGTGTATCCAGGACACTGAAACATCAGCCGTAGCTCATAAAGATGATACACCTTATTTTTCACAAACTACTTGATCCAAATATCAAAAGTCCTTATTCAAAATTATGAAGTTTACAAACGGAAATTATTGATATTGTATGACTGAAAGTTGAACTGGCAGACCACAACCCTTTGAATGTGCAGTGAAATGCTGCAGAGTAGAGCCCGGCTGCTTTAAAGGAGACGCTGCGACACCAGCAGGCTGAGGTGGACGAAGGTAAGAGAGTGAAGAAGGACTGGTTTTTGACCAGTTTTGTTTAAGTCAGTACAGGAGATTAAAATATGCCCAGATCTGGTACATCTATACCGTTTACTGGGATCTGACCTACCCAGTAAAGGCAGAATGCCAAAAAAGGCTGCGCAGGTGAGGGTTTGTCCTTTCAGTCACAGGTTGGGCATAGTGATACATGGGGAGGAAACAGGATCCAGGAAGTCCAGTGCGAGTTACAGATCCATGACTCTGAAGGTTCGTCAGGCACCAGAACACTGTGCAGCAGTTTTATTCTGTAATATTATGAGGAGCGAGTTTACAACTCTGGAAAAGTTATTACGGCAGCAGTCGTTCTATCTTCTGTCATGATCACAATGTAAAGAGCAGAAACTGCGTTAATGTGATAAAGAACATTCTACCCAGAACGTGCACTTGCACGAGTTTGACCGGCCGACGCGCTGCCTTGACAGATGATGACGTATTGCGCTGCGGCAAAAGTTCAGCCACTTTCAACCTTTTTGCCCGATCACCCTGGGCTTTTTTCGGCAGAGCCCTCTGCCCTATGTGTTTTTTTTCTCCACAGGGTTGAAGTTTCAGCCATGTTTTTTTTTTTTTGGTCGTCCATCTTGGTTTTACCAAGTTCAGCTGTCTATCCCCTTAGTGTAAGGGTCAGTTTACACTCAATCAGAGGCAGTTTGGCCGACGTGTTTGTCTGACCTCATCAGCAATCAGAAGTGTTTTTGTTATTCTGAACATCCACACTGGAAGGCGGGGTGAAAAGCCAGCTGACATAGAGAGGGGGGAGACGTCATAGTGTTAAAAGGAGGGGAGAACATCTCTCCTTTCAGTCGGTGTCTCCTGAAGGACATTCATAGTGTGGCACTCGGTTGCTCACATTGAAGAGTGACAGAAATAGTTGTGTAATGAACGTAAAAAGAGCTGAGAGAGATGCTCCACCAGCAGCTTCGTCTGTCACCTCCACACACCCGACCAATCACGGCGAGTAGTGGGTGTGGAAGTTAAAGAAATGGTTGGACGCAGACTCTCCACGCTGCTGACAGTTGATTTGATTTCTGTTTTTATGTGTCTCGGTTCTTATTAAGGAGGGTAAGATGTCTGAAGGTTGAAGTAGGGAAGGTCTGGCCCCACTGTAAACTGTATTGTGGGTCTGACATAGACACAAATTCAGGGTTATTTCTAAAATCCAATGAAACAAAAGATCCCGATACATTTTTCTCCATGTTGAAGCAAGTAGCAGTTGCATGTAATTGTCTGGAGACTGAGCACAGTCTGATGCTTTAATGAAAGTGAAGGCTGCTGTGTTAAGGGCCTGAGAGCCGGTCCCTGATCCACATACAGACAGAATGACCACATCTGTGGCTGTAGACTGAGACCACAATCGACTCATAGACAGCTGTACAGTCATATGTTAAAATAACTCCAAAAACTCAAAAAAGTGTATTTAGTGTTACCTTGCTCTTTAAACATGCTGTGAATTAATGGTTAGGGAAAAAAAACACCCACTCTAAAATACTTTAATTGGTCATTTAATCTCTTAACTTTTAAAACAATACTACTTTTTTAACATACTTAAATATAGGCTGAATACTTACAGGTGTGTATATTTTATATGTATGTATGTGTGTGTGTATATGTGTGTGTGTGTGTGTGTGTGTATATATACACACACACACACACACACACACGCACACAACTTACACAATCAGGCACCTGAAGTGAAAACACCTGTGTGCCCGTACAGTCCCTGTGGAGGAGCTTTAACATTGACTCTCCTTATTGTACTGAAGCCAAACAAGTGTCTGTGGGTGTTTTTTTTTCTTTCATTTTATTTTGAGATGAACCCAAAGAAAATCATTTTCCTGCCCCTGATTTCTTGTCCCTGATTCAAATAGATGTAAACACACATAAGGTTGAAAACACGACTCTCAGTGATTCATGTATTTTTCTCTTCATGAGTTCCTCTGAGGCAGGTGAAGGTCCTTGAGCCCTTTAGCAGACTTGTTCTTGTGTTTCAGGAAAAAACCAAGCATTAATATGAAATGACTGTGTTGAGATTTTCTGTGGCACATTTGCCAATTTTTCTACAAACCCTGTGATTTCCTGTTTGTGTTCTTGTTGTTCGTTGCTCTTGATTTATTTATCTTCTGTGTTTTTCCGTCTCAGTTCTCTGCAGAGTGATGTGACAGGCTGAGTTTCTTTTGGTTCACTGTGAGTAAATTTAAAACCCAAAGTCAGGACCTAACTTTAAATTTGAAAACCAAAAGCCCTCCAACTGACCGTTCACTGAGTCTCTCCCCACAAAGTAAGAGCGACACTACACTGCTTATAAAGAGCTTGGACGGTGGTTTCTTTTTTTTGACCCCATCTAAGATTAAAAATACAAGAAGAGCAAGAGTGTGAGGAACGGCTCGAACGGTGTGTTTATCTTCTGTGACGTAAGCTGCAGACGTTAGCCGTCCGGCCAACTAGCTCACTGCCTAACCCACCGTTCCCTCCAAGGCCAGGGGTAGTTTACACTAGCAGTACGTTATTTTGTGGGATTACAGTTTACGTTATGTTGACTGTGCAACATTTTCCCACTGCGTTGATGCTGCTCCTGGAGTGTGGGCTAACGGTAGCGGCCCGGTCCTGCTCTATTAAAACTTGTTACCTGGAACAGCGTTAGCATCAGTTAGTGCTCATCCTAAAAGCCCTTTTCTCTTGTAACATTTATACTGTTGGAGAATATGAACAATGAAGCATAAATCTAACCTGTTTTTTGTTAAAGTTCAAGTGTGTTAGCTAACGACCAAACGGTTACGATACAATGGAATAACAGTCTTATCTCACATTTTTTCCTCATAAACCTATAATGCTAGGAACAACTAGCGCTGCAGTGCAATATAAGAACATTGCCGTGTCTTTATTTCCAAGTCCTCTACATGGATCATCAGCTGGTGAGGATGCTGACTTTTCACGTGGCAGGTATTAGCTTTAGCATCAGTTTTTAAGCATGATATCACATAGGCCTATGTGGCCGACAAGTGTAGATTTAAGATGCTTTTACAAAAGTTCTTATTTTAAGCTTGAAACTAAAACGCTCGCCCGAGACTGCGTTTTCAAGCAATTCGTGGAGCTAACATAAACCTAATTAGCTCGCTTGCTATAGCTGACAAAAGTCCGCCTGCGACAGCTCACCAAAATCATTTCAGTACAATCCACAGTCTCCTAATAGAAATGCGGAGCTGCTTCTGCCTAGTCTTGTCAGAAATGAGGCACCAATTGTTTGGATGAATCCTACGAACTTCGATGGTAAATCTGCCACGGTTATCGCCGGAAAAGACTGATGAGTGTAGCAACAGTAAGGCGGGTGGGGTTTAGCGAACGGTTCTGGTGTAAGAATGTTAATCTGCAATGTGCAGTTAGGTGGACAGCGCAGGACAGCGTTTTACAGAAAGTTAAATAATCAACATTGTTGCAGACATTTACTCTGAATGGACATGGAGGTCTCTTCCAAAAAATCATCAAAGCAAACCTACCTAGAAATAAACTCGACTATACCCCAATATTCCCAAACCACAGCTCTGCCAGGCAGTGATGTTGCAGCTCGCTGTAGTTTTTCCTCCTGGCTTATGGCCCGTTCCCTCGTCAGTGAGAGCAACAACAACCAGGTCAAAACCGGAAACAACCAAAACGGAAAACTCGGCTTCCCAACATTAAGGAACCAGGGGTTATCAAATGACGACGCCTCTTTATTGTTCTTTATGGCCCATTCTGCCTGTAACTCCTCGTTTCAGATAGAAGGATCCTGGAAAAACCAGATCCTGGTAACTGCCAGATTGGAGTACTGAGATACGGTTTATAAAGGAACCACATGATATCCTGGGAAATCCTATTTTTTCCACTTTTGACGGAGCTAGGCGAACAGCTTCCCTTTGCCTCCAGTCTTTGTGCCAAGCTAGGCTAAACACATCACGGACCTATCTCTGATAGGTCTGGTATCCATCTGATATCAGATTTGGATAACATCTGGGTACAATGACAATCAATAGGATCTTCTAAAATGTCAGGCTGTTCCTTTGACTCAATTCAAATGTTTCTCCTCATCTCAGTGAATCCTGGAAGCCCTGAGGCCTGCAAACGCACTTTTGTTAAGAAACAAGCTATTTTTAATGTTTTGTTTAGTTTTCTTAAAGTTTCCCTGCGTTCTGGTGCTGTTCAGTTTGTGGGTTTCTTTTCTGTTTGTGTCTCTTTCTTTCCTTTTCATGACTGCATATTTAAAGTGTATATTTTGTTGAAGGGCAGTGTAGTGGAATGTGATTGTGATGTTGTTGGTGTTTGTGGGGTGGGGTGGGGGGTGAAAAGGGAAATATCGTTGTTGATTGTAATGCCGCTCTTGCAAAGGCAACCAGACCTGTTGGTCTGCGTGAAGTTAAATGTACATTCCCCAAGGGTCTAAAGAACGTTTTCAGGAAAAAAAGAAAATCACGGAGATATCAACTCATGACGAGTTTTCTCCAGTTCGACCGAGTCAACAAGCCTCGACTTAACTTGAACGAAGTCAGATTATCAGGCTAAACGGATTCAGGTTTAGCTGCTCGCTAACCTGAACCAAGCTGCTCCAGCTAGTGGCTAAACTGAGTTGAAAGCCGACGTTACTCTGTTAATATGTTGTGGGCGCTACCTGGGCGCTAGCTGGGCCGTTGGTGGCTAGTGACAGCTGAGTCCAAATTAAAGCATGACCAAACCAGCCGTGTAGGTAAAGGCTAAACTGGCTACGGTGGAACTACGCTGAACCTGTGAGGGAAAATGTTTTCGGGGGTTAAACTGATCTGTTAAAAAACAAACAAACCAAACAATTTTATGGGTTTGCTTTAGTTAAACTAAAAAAAAAATCTGAGTAAACCACTAACTCACCTAAATCCAAAGGTTTCAGCGGTTAAAGCGTAAGATTACCCCTCCCCAACGCACCCTTCCAGCTGCGTCCATGGCTTTGGTACTTTGAATTAGTCGTTCTGTTCACTCCCAGGTCTCCACACTGTTGAGCCTCTGTTTCGGGGACCTGTGCTAACACAAACCTCTACTGTATGTGCGCCCAACTAGTCTCCTAATCGTTCCTCCCGGAGTCCGATGGCAGAAAGTACAGTGTAACACTGCACAACAGTGTTGAATATGTAGTGATGATGCAGAATATAAATGCAGGTGTTTGATATAGTGGTTCTTGTGTATTAACGTTTCCGACGTGTGAAAAAAGGAAGATGATTTATTGTACATTTGTAACTCCTGTTGACTTCAGCGCTGCTCTTATTTATTTTTCTAAATAAATATCTATTACTCAGCGTGGAACGCCGTCATTTGTGCCTTTATTCCTGCAAGACACAGAAATCACTCTTAAAATGACACACAGCTACGTCTATACATATAGATATAGGTATAGATGATATAATACACACACTGTTGAGCTGCAGTGCTGCCTGTAAATTGTGTCTCTACTCCACATTTTGGCATTTACAGAAGTTTTCTTTCTTCTGTCGTGTTGACCTTGGCCACTTTGTTTTGAAAGTTTTAAATGAATTAACAAGAGGATTCACTTTTTTTTTTTTTAATGAATAAGTCACTCAACATCTGACCTCTGCTGTTAAACCGACTGACTGGTCCTGATGTAACAGAACACACCGAGATGAAATGTGAGTAAAACATGGTCTTTCCAACTTTTAGTTATGATTCATTAGTGAACAAACTCGTGGTTGCCAGTCCCAGGTCTGAGGACCCGTGTCCTCCACCTGCCGGACCCCGTGGTCTCTCGGGCTGCTGCTCACTGACTCCTGCCTCTTTAAATAAAAACCCTGCTAATGAAAATCCCCCGTCAACACCCCCTCCTCCCCTCACCCCCCTCACCCTCGGCCTCCCTCCTGTTCTCTGGCCGGGCCGGGGACCGGAGCAGGATCCCCGGATCACGGACCGCAGGAAGTCCCGGTCGGCCTGTGACGGTTTCACGGAGCTGCAGGGCGAGAAACGGCGGCAGGTATTTACCTTTGTACCTGTCTCCAAGCTGTTCCTGTCCGGCTTCCTCCGCTCTCTCCTGTTTAATCTCTTCATCTTCATCCTCCCCACCGCCGCCGGCCGGCAACAGGTTGCACCGCCCGCCCGGCTCCCGGCGCCGGCGGCCGGGTCACACCGGCAGCTCCCGCCCGCCGGAGCCGGTGCTGGAGCCGCCGCCGCCGCCGCCGCTGCCGGTCACTCTCCGGGCCTGAAACGAGCTCCTCGGATCGAAACTCTCACACAGTCGCTTCATTTTACTTTCAGGGTGTTCGCTGAGTTCCGCGCACGGAGCGGCCCTGCGGGGCGGAGCGGGAGCGGGTGGGCGGTGTCTGCAGATCACCTGAGATCCGAGGTGAAGCGTTAGAGGCGAAACCCGAAGGAGAAGAAAGATGTGACGGTGGTTGATGTGAAGTCTGGGCCTTTATTCGTTAGGTTCGCCTCGATGACTCGTTCTGTTCTTTTGTCGCGTTTCCTCACCGAGCACCGCGGCGTTTCCGGGCTCGTCTCAACACGTGGTAGTTAACCGCGTGTTTGCCCGGTGGGATTTAGCGGTCAGCGGCCCTCGGGCCTCCGTCCCAGCGTGTCGGCCCATTCCTTTGCCTTCTGTCTATTCCTCTGGAGATGCAGGGAACTGTCCTGCTCGGGGCTTGAGGTTTTACATACATTGTGCATTTACTTGACTATTTCCATTTTATGCTACTTCGTACTTCTGCTCCCACTACATTTACCTGACAGCTGCCGTTGGTGGTTTTACGTGTTCCAGGTTAAGATTTCTCGTCGGGGGACAGGATAAGCTTTTGAAACAAAACGCGCCGTTCGTGATGAAACCAGTTTTGTTTTCTCGGGGCCTTTATTTGAGGCCCCCTGTTCACATGTCAGATCTTTATGAGTTGTTAGCAGGTCCAACTGGGACTGATTTCCCCTCTAAACTTCTCACGGTTTCATTTAAATATTCTCTTAAGGCCCGAACATTTCTCAAAAAAAAAACCCCAAAAAGATTAGAGAAAAGTCAGAAAAAAGAAGTTCTTCTTCTTCGTCTTTCCCATGAATCCTGTGACGACCCCCCAGGTTCACCTGGTGACCATCTGGAGGGGCCCGACCCCCAGGTTGGGACCCAGTGGACTGAACTCTCTGAACATCGGCGGGGCGGGGCCGCGTCCACGTCAGTATTATTTACTGAGCTGACCTTTAACTTAACAAGGCAGCTCAATTAAGAAACCGTTTGAAATGACAAACTATTCACAACTGCTCTGAGGTCAGTAGTGTGTCGCTAATGCTGAGAGAGAGATCCACTATCACACCACCCTCCCCTTTCATCAAATGCTCACACACACACACACACACACACACACACACACACACACACACACAGACTAACACCCTACTCGTGTGACCGTGAATGGTTTCGCCTCGACTCACTGCTCTCTATCGGGCGCAGCGAGCGGTGACTCACATCGCGGCGTCCGCTTGACTCAGTTCGCTTCCTGAACTTGAATCGCCCAAAAACGCGGCGATCTGACAGCAGTGCTCGCAGCCCGCATCCCCACTAGCGTCCCCTAGAGGCGGCGGCGTTCATTACAGCCGCAATGTCAAAGTGTTGAACTGAAAGAAAAGGGTTGTCCACATGGTGGCGCTATAGGAAAGGTCACAGAGTCATTGAATAAATCTAAAGGGCTCGTCCTCTGACGAGCAGGAATCAGATCTGGGAATTGAAATCTGAGCAGCAGTTGTTGAAGATGTCTCCTGGCCCTGAACCAAAGTGTTGGACCGACTGTCTGTCCTCGGGTTGGGCCTTTGTTTTTTTGTTTATTTGACAGTGGGACAGTGTTTAACTGAACGATGAACTAACGTTCATCAACTGAAGCTTAACCGAGGCTGAACCACAGCAGTGTCGTCAGGTCAGAAGACAACTGTACGTGTCAACGTGTTGTGGCGTTTAATGCTGAGCACCTGCTGCGCGGTATTCAGCTACGATCCGTATTAAGTAACGTTCCTCCTTCTGGGGGCTTCTGGTCTTGTTTAAGGTGTGATGTGCACGTGATGTTGTCCAGTGGGATTCTGAAGCGTTTCACAAACCCCGCGGACGCAGAACTGTCCCTGGTTTTATGCTGGAAGGCAGCGTTCCTCTCTGAAAACTGAGTCCTCCCGCCCAGGTGGATTAACATCCACCACTGGTAAATCATCAGGAGAACCTGCTGCTTACACCTGGAGGAGAGTTTTTTTGTTTTCGGAAATCAGACTATAGGCTATAAAATATGTTTTGCTACCTGAATACTATTCTATCCGGATCAGCACACCCATCGATCCCCTGCAGCTGCGATTTGGTCCTGCTGGAGGAACCCTGTAGTGCCGCGGAGCGCGTTTTTGCAAGTGGATTATTACGCTGACGACGGCAAAGTCCACCGAGAAACTGAGCGATGCACCTACGAAGGCAAGGAAGGAACAGGCTGCTAGACTGAACCTAAAAGTTAACAATGCAAAAACTAATATATTCCAAAAATTGGCTTGTTAAGCCTAAATAATGAGTAACACTGCATGTAAACATAAGTTTAAGCATTTTGAAGTAGCGAAATCCCCACTTATTTACCCGGAAAAACATTTCTGTAAAGCGTATTTGCCACGTTCACGCTGGGAGCGATGATCTCTGTGGTGTCTCCATCAGATTCCTCCCTGTGACAAAGGCGTCTAAACTTAGCTGGTGACATAACAGGCTGAGCAGATCAGGCTGCTCTGGGATCAGCCTGTCAGTCTCTGCGCCGGAGACGAGTGCCCCCCCCCGCCCGCCCCACTGCTGCTCAGCGTAGACATGTCACATGCAGACACAGTTTACAGACTCGGATAAACACGGATGTATTCAAATACTCTGAAATGTCAGTACCATCAATCTGTTTTCCACCCAGTTGGAGCGTCTGACCTGCGTTCAGCCCAGGTCAGGAGGAGGGTCACGAAGGTGGGTCCACTGATGGATTCTGATCCCCGACGTGGACTTGACCTTGTCACGGCGTTGGTCTTTATGTCCCTGGTTTCTGAACACTGAGTCAGAGTGAGAGCTCTGGGTTTCCTCCGTCTGTCTGTCGGAGGCTGAGCAGCTGCCACTCAGCTGGACTTTCTGATCAGGCAGGTCATTGGACACCTGTTGGACCCACAACAGGGATCTGACTGTGATTCATCCAGAAGGGTTTCTGTTGCTGTTGGTCTTGACTCAGATTTGCCCACATCCAAAACTTTAGATTTTTCATCTTTTTTAAAGCAGCTATAGTCAATATTTTTATAAGACCAATGTATGAAATGACAGAGAATACAGAGAATTATCAGCTGAACCTGAATCAGCTCCCCGGCTTCACGGAGCTTTACAGCGAATTCAATCTCATTGTTAATCTGTTTACTGCTCCGGTTCACTCTCACAGCGACGTTTTCAGCAGCAGCAGCCAGATGTTTTCAGAAGAACAGCTGTAAAAAGCCTCTGTCCACTACCTGCTCAGCAGCAAACAGCAGACAGACCCAGTCAGAGACCGGCTGGTGAACATAGTGGAGAATTTAGAAGCTAAAGAGCCAGATGTTTCCCTCAGGAGCCGGTGGAGACCAAAACCAGAGCTAAAAGAGAGGGAGCACTGGACCTTAGATTCATCAGCTGGACTCAGACACCAGATCCAGATGAAGGGTCATGTTGCTCTGTAGCTGCTGGATGTGGACATAAGCAACTCTTCAATCACAAGTTCAACACATCAGCTTCCAAGCTGATGAAATGTCAGTGACGTGTTCATTAATTGTTTCTGCTGGAAACAAGTGGACAAAAACGTCTGCTAGTGCAGGTTAAACCAGATGTTTTAAAGGGACAATCTACTGAAACGTTTACCATTATGTTATTGATTCATTTACTATATTATATTATTTTTTCCCCCGGGACTGATATGTCCTGGGGGCCCTTGCAGACTTGAGTGTTGCTCCCCAGACTCGTTACCAGTCTGCCGTATCCGCCCCGTGGCAGGTTGAGTAAGCAGCTCTGTTAAAGTACTTCAGTAAGTTTGTTTCTGTTGGTAAAGAAATATTTTTCTGATTTTAAAAATGGCTTCGGGTAACTCCCGCCAATGCTTCTGTGGCGACGTTGGTCATGTGCAATTTTGTTGTCGAGGAACTTTCCCTGTATTCAGGAGCGTTGTTTCAAACCTCCAACCCGGAGGAAAAACAGGGAGAGAAAATCTGAGCTGAGAAGTATTTCACCAAGCAGCGAGCCGATAAATGAACTTAGTGCGAGACGAAAGACAGAACATTAAAGTGCAGAACCAGCTGAGATGTGTCAGAATCTTCAGAGTTTCAGACCAGTCATAGAAGACAGAACAGTTCTGAAGGTTAAATCTGATCCCAGCATCTAGAAGCGATGTGGGCTCTGTGGTTCTATGTATTATATAACACAGGAATGTTTCTGCAGCCACTGCGTGAACCTCACACATGCTGACAGCTCAGCTGTGTGTGTGTGTGTGTGTGTGTGTGTGTGTGTGTGTGTGTGTGTGTGTGTGTGTGTGTGTGTGTGTGTGTGTGTGTGTGTGTGTGTGTGTGTGTGTGTGTGTCAGGGAATTCTCACCTGTTTTTAACACCTGCCAAAATAAAAGAGCATTAACCTGACATGCATCTGTCACTGTACAGACAGATCCGGCTGTCAACACCTATCACCCATTATAAAACTTTATTTATCCTCTAAATGTTTTCATACGGATCCATGATACTTTGAAGGATCCGTCTGGTGATGTTCTACACACTCTACCCACCCACTGTGGTTTATTTAGGCTCAGTCCCACACACACACCGTCCTGCTGCCCCAGATACTCACTACAGCACCAAATGTGGATTAATCCACCGCTGAAAATAGTCCCCAGCAAATGCACCGTCTCCTGCTGTTTGTTTGATAAACACATAGAATAACAGTGGACTGATCCTTTAAAGCCTGCAGGGCCGTGTGTGTTCGTTTACTCGTGATTGGTCGGAGGAGCTTTACATCAGCCAACCTGAGCAGGACAAGAAGGCCGTTCGGCGGCTGACGGGGTAAAATAATAAAAGCTCGGCGCTGAAATGATCAGCCGATGAACGGATCACATGATTGACAGAAAATAATCAATAAGTCATTTCGGTCACGTTCTCTGCTTCCAGCTTCTCTAACCCGAGGATTTGCTGATTTTCTCAGACATACATGATGTAAAACTAAACACCAGGACCAACCTTGGGACTGTTGGATGGAAAGAAAACCGGCTGTTTGAATACGTCATCTTGGCCATTTTTCACAATTTGCTGAAGTTATGTAGAAAAAACGATTTATCGATCACTTGAGAAAATAAAGAATCTGCAGATTAGTTGGTAATGAAAAGAACTGAAAAGTTAATAAAATGAAAAAGATGAAGTTCTACCAGGCAGATGCACCTTGTTGTAGGGAATGTCCCTAGTGATATGTGGGGGGGGATTTGAACCTGCAACCTCGCTGTAATAACCCATCCGCTGCTGACCTTTCAGTTATCGGAGCCACTTAACTCGTGCCCTTTCTGTTTCGGCGTTATCGCCACAAAGATAATGAGATGTTTCCTGGCGTCGCCCCTGATTGGGTCCGAGGGAGACCCTGGGCGTAAGGGGCAGAGGGAGGGGGTCGGGGCGGGGGGGGTCTAGAAGAATCTGCTGGGTCTATATTAGCTCCGGTGAATCACGGCGAGCCTGACATACCGGGTGTCCCCTTTCACACCATATAAGTCCACCCCCCCTCCTTTCGCTTCAACCCCCCTGCCCTGCCTCACCCTGCCTCACCCCTCTATCCCCCCACAATGCCACAGTGCTATCTCTGGCTATTCTTAGGCTGTCACTTCAGCTCGTCTGAGCAGGCGAGTCCATTTTCTGTCTTCTCTCTCAGCTCCTTCTTTTCTCCGACTCTTTGCCGTCTTTCTCTCTGGGTTCTGGTTTGCGCATTTGACGCAGTTTTCAGTTTCGTGTCGGTTGTGTTTCTCCGTCTTTCACCTGTTTGACGTCCGTTTCTCTGTCTCCTTTCAGAGGCTACTCGGCGCCGGGCCCTCCCTCCCATCCCTCCAGCTGCCGTGGGGTTTTTAAAACGTTTGGGTCAATCGCCGTCGTCCGTTTCGGAGGATCTTTTAGTTGACTGGAAGAATGAGCACCTACACTGTGTCGCTGCCCGGCCCCGGCCCCTGGGGCTTCAGGCTGCAGGGGGGGAAGGACTTCAACATGCCACTGACCATCTCCAGGGTAAGAAAGTGCTAAACGAAGATGATTAAAAATAGAGACACCTACTGTAGTTTGGAATTTTCTGTGTTTGGCCCCAGTTTGGTGGAGTCCTACACCTGGTGTTGCAGAGGATCCTGATGGTATTTTCGGCTCTTTAACCTATAAACTATCCATTCAGTTCATGTTAGTGTTTTTGGTGGTGATTTTTCAATGTACACCGTTACGTTTTAGACTTCCTAAAGTCTTTATGATGTCTTCACCAGTGCAAAGAAAATCGGTCTAAATCGAAACAGAGGCAAGAGCCTCGTTTGCTTAAGAACAAGTGACAGAAATCTGCTGGTGCAGTGAGAGTTTTCTGTAAATGATCGACTGTATCTTGAACATGAAAGAACAAGGCGAGGCGTCCTGGTGGCCGGAGGGTGTGTTGACCGTGTCTGGTTGGAGTTTTTCTTTTTTTTTCTTGTCCTTCCTTTCTTCGCCTGATTTCCTGTCATTTCTCTTCTATCCGCTATCAAAATAAAGGCAAAAGTGATCCCAAAAATACCTGCGAGGCGGCTTTATTTTTCTCGCCTTTCAAACACAGGCAATTTAAAGTGCTTTACGTAACACTAAGAAAGTGCTGTAGAACAACATTAAAAAAATAGAACAAAAAGGAAAATGAAATCAGTTGAAATGAGACTAAGGCTGGCTGCTGTACGACAGCTGAGAAAACTGTCACTCAGGTTTAGACATTTCTGTCCACACCTGCAGATTTGTTCACTTGTTTTAGGAAAATCAGGTTTCACGAACTCAATTGAGACATAAATGATTTGATAAGAAGGAGCCTTTTGCAGCTGAAGGCAGCTGTTGCTTTTCATTCATTCTGATCTGTCTGAAAATCCAACTCAGCTTGAAAAATGCTTCAATAAATCTCCGTTTTCCACAGCGTCAACCCGAAGACGATAGAATCGGTTCACTGTGATGGATTAGTTAGTTTACTCTACTGGTTTACTGAAATGAATGGAAACCAGTGGCTGCCCAGAAAGAACCCAGAAAAGTTTGGAAAACAGCGGCATGGTCCTTTACAGCGGGTCCCGGGGACCTGAAACTGCTGTTGCTCTGCTTTGTTTTCTGCCATTTGCTTCTGGTTTCATGTTTTGATCGTTCATTTACCGGCTCCTTCGTGTGACGTGAGGACGGTTTTTTAATAATAAACTGTGATTTGTGGCTGATTCTGAAACTGATTCCGAGGTCTGCGGCCCCCGGCGGGCCCCGGTGGCCCCCGGTGGCCCCGCAGGGCGTGACGGCTGCCAGGATTAGTCAGGGAGGCCTAAAACCGGAGCTGGTTTTGGTTTCACAGCTTGGTCTCTCTGAATAGACAGAGCAGGAATGAACAGACCAGAGACGGAGAGAGAAACCGCTCCTCTGCCTGGTCGCTCTGCGTCTCTTTAGTCCCGCTGGGCTCACAGGAGAGTTTGTCGCGTCTGTTGTCAGGAGGCCTTTGACCTTCTCTCTGCTGGCTGCTTGTCGCTGGTTAAGGCTCCTAGGCTCATTCTGCGAGCTGTCTTGGCTCTTTTATTGTCCGTTCGCTTTTCCGTAACCGGAGCTTTGTTCTTCTTCCCGCCGACTGTGTCCTGCAGGCCCGCGACCGGCTGCCGTCTGCGGACTTGTCCATTTCAAACACCCAGACGTTCTTGATATGCTGACGTGGCAATAGGTGACGTGCAGGTGGAAACGTGACGTTGTTTGGGAAGGAGGTCTGCCGATCCTCAAGGCCGTTGATGGCTGGAGGTTTTTCTACGAGAAGGATAAAAGAGCTTCTGTAGAGCAACAGGTTTTTTGAGAAGCCTGATGTGATGTGATGCAGACGTTTTGCTTTTGAGATTTTTCCAGGACGCGCTGGAAAGTTGGAAAGTTGTCGGCTGAAGATGTGACACCGCGTTAATTATTGCTACACTCCGTGTGTGTTTTCTCATCCATGCTCTCCCCTTTCCTTCTTTAGCTTCTCACATCAAACCACGTGACCTTTGTTTTTACTCCCCAGTTCAATTGTAATTGGACAATTTGAAACTAATAACCACATCCCAAATGCAGCTTTGTGTGACTAAGGGAGAGAAACAGTGTGAAACTGTACATTTATATGTGTATGTTATAAAGAGAAGCCTGTACTTCCACTGATGTGCCTCTTAGAATCTCTGGCTCTGAATTATTGGCTTCGAATATGGATGTTATGACACATTTTCCTTTTCAGGATAAACAGGGTTGTGTCAAAAACCAAGAAACGTTCGATGTGAGTTGGGCCAAGTCAAGATTTATGGTATGTAATCGGTGAGATCTGCGAGGGCTTTGGCGGAGCTGGAAATAAACATGAGCTTACAACGGCATCAGAGCCAATAAATGGTGGGAAAAGCTGCTTCGACGGCGACGGCGAAGTTTCACTCCAGTCGAAGCAGCTCTGTCCGTTTTGACTTTTGAGTGTCATCTGCTGGTGTCTGCAACAATAATTGTGTTCATACTTGCGCGAGTCTCACATTTGGGAGTTGACAAATTAACGGCGAGCACACAGGACGACGTCTTTAGACGAGGACAGCAGGAACAGACGCGGGTGATGTCTCTCTGGCTGCGTGTCGCCGCTGAGCAGCACAGCTCGTTCCTCACGTCTTCGCAGATACGTTGGTTTTCTGTTAGCCGTTGGGTGTTTGGAAGAGGCCGGGACTGGGTTGGGCGTACCGCCGACCAACAGGCTGGTTATTTACACTTTCCTTCATTAATTTGACACTTTAATTCGACGTCATTATTAAAATGACGTTCAGTTGAGATGAGACGTGCAGGTTCGACCGACTGTGATATTTACTTTGCCGTGGCTCCTCAGGTGCGGTGGTGTAAAGAAGGACTTTTATTTTGAAGGCCAAATGTAAGCTTCAAATGACAGCAGTTTGTTCGTTTCGTGATGCAGACGAGGGACAGAAGCTGAACAGATACAGGAAAAGTAGGGAAACAATTACTTGGGTAAGATGTTAAGCATTTTAATTCATGCTGGTTATGCTGTGATGAGTTTTACCAGAATTCATTTTCCAGTTTGAAGCATCTGAGTTGACGTCAGACAGGTGTTGGATATTTGTCACGTTTGGACGTGAGTCCCCGGAGAACGGCTGACTCACAGGTTCAGTCCTCCACCTACGATCCCGTTGACCTCTGGAGTGTCTCTGAGCTGTGGTGACCTCTGACCCCCTGGTGCCGCACGCAGGCCTCAGCGAAGGAGCAGCAGAAGTGTCTGAATCCTCATCCGCCTGACAGAAGATTCAGTTTCGTCTGAATCCCTGATCTGCTTTGGCTGACGGCCGCGCTTCAGTCAGGGAGGCGGCAGAGATCGACCTGGGTGGACGGAAATATGTTTCAAGGTTTGAGGAGCAGGGAGCCTAAAAGCATCGATGTTTATTCCCGGAAAGGCTTTGATTGGGAGAAAATCCTCTGAGAGATGTCTGACTGTTAGCTGCTGCAGAGGACATGTTGTTCTTTGCTGGTCCGCTGAATACACACTGAACCTGCAGACGACACACAATTTTGTGGTCTACTTCACGTGCCGGCAAATATTTACTCCCGAACTCCAGATTCACGCTGATTCTAAGCAGGACTGAGACATGTTCACACTGGAGAAGTGACAGAACTGATAAAAACTGTCATCGTTCATTAAAAATCACTCGATGGCTGCTGATGGACATTATTGTCCCCCACTTTCCAAATAAACGTCTGTAAATCTGCTTTGAAATCACAGAACAAAGACGCTTCTCATTGCTGCAGAACTTCATTCGGAATCTTCCTGTTTTTAGGTTTCCTTCAGTGTCACAGTGATCCAGCGCTAGTGGTCCGAACCTCCTTGGGTTCACAGCAAACAGGACAACGTTATTCTTTCTGTTTCCGTCCCTCAGAGCATTGTGGGAACTGTAGCTCCAAAAACTTAGAGCATAATTATCCACCAATTAAAAATGATACAAAATGCAATAACAGGAGTAACAAAATCCGTTAATGTTAACTGTTTCATGTGGTGCCATCGGAATTTTTCGGCTCCTACGATTGGCCCTTGTCGAACGCGTCATTTACATACTGCTGGCGACAGGTCTCTGCCTGTGGACGTTAACTTCAGGCTTCTGTCGCCGTTCACGGTGACGCTACAGAAAAAGGTTTGGGAACCGCTGCTCTGTAGATCTAAGATCTTTTCAGAAATAAGGCTGATTTCCCTTTTAACAGCCACATTTTAAAGCACGTGTCGGTCTCTTGCTGAATTAAATGTCTGAATTTCCCAGTGAAGCACCTGTAACTAAATGCAGGAGTACAAAGTGCAACGCTGCCCTGCGAACTGTCGTAGAGACCAATGAGAGGATCTCACAAAGATCAGCGCATCGCTCTGGCTGCACTTAAATTGCTTTTTAGTTGGGGTTAAACAACCACTACGGTATTGATCAGTGCTTTGATCAAGTTATAATCAGTCCAACGGAATCAGATCAGAGCAGAGCTGAACATTAAAACCTCAGAATGAGCTCAGCGGAACGATCATCCGTCTGTCTTCAGCTGATTTCTGGCTCGCGTCACGCTGAAGCGACCCAGTGACGTCCAGCAGCTGTTCACACACACACACACACGCAGTGACAGCAGGCTCGGTCATTAAGGAACAGCTGACGAGGAGCTTCCCTCTGCTCTCTCTGTCCTTTTCCGTCCATGATGGCATCACTCAGCCATGTTGGACGACAAACCACAGCTGGTAACGAGGAAGTAGATTTTACCGGTCGTCGGTCGTCAGTCGTCACATGTCGACAGAAAGAGTTGAAGGAGAACATCTGCGCCGGGAGCCGAATGTAAAAGCGTGAAAGATCATGATGATGGAGACCTGAAGTTTCTGTGGGTTCCATGTGTTGACGTGAGGAAGGTTCCAGCCTCCTCACGGCTCCTCACCGACCTGATGGTTCCCTCTCTTCACGTATGTCAGCGTTTATCCACTGCGTCTGTTTCACTTTGGCTTTTTATTCACTATTCACTTTCGGCGTCTACACTCAGGTTGTTTCTATGCACAAATTGAATATTTGCATAAGAACCGGTGAACTGAAAGGCACCTCTTGTCGTCCTCTGGTCAGAAAAATCTTTTTTAAATTTAGAGAAGCCAAAAGCACCATGAAGAAAGCACATTTACAACAGGACACTGGGCTCCGTTTCAGGGCAACGCTACGACCAGCGCAAGCAAAGCCCCAACAGTTCGGTTGACATTTTGCCAGTCTGAGGTTTTCTGGTTCTGGTTCTGGTTCTGGTTCTGGTTCTGATTCAGACGGGTTTAAGTGAAGCAGCGCAAAGCGAGGTGATGTTTTGCTTAGAAATTGTGTCTTAGAAGTTGCAGAGAGAACAGACGTCTGTTTCTGCAGCCGTCACTTCACGGCTCCGTGAACAGTTTCTCCTCCGGTTCTTTAAATCCCCGCAGCATCTGAAGGCAGCGCGACACCTATTTTGACAAATCCGCAGCCTCTGATTGGAGAAGTGCCGTGTCAGAGCGTGGAGCCATTACACGCGGCCGCGCACCGTGTTCGTAAATGACACCAGGCTGGATCAGGATCACCACACACACCTCTGCGCGCATCAGACCGGTCCGTTTCTCAGCATCCACGAAATTCATCACGCACACAAACACCGGTGGGTCCCAGCAGCTCCAACATTAACAATTATCATCCATTGTCATTCTACTAATTAACTGTTAAAACACCTGCACCTTATAAGACGGTAAAACACTGGACTCGTTATCTGTCAGGTGTCCATCAAGGAAATTAAACATGATATAATAGCTTTGGTGCAGTGAAAATACAGAGGCTGACACAGCGTTTCCATTTTTTAAAATCTATTCAGTTATACCGCCATTGTGTCATTTGTCGATTTAACTCGTTCGAAAATACTCCATCTGCACTGTAAATCTGTGTGTGAGAGAGAGGCAGAAAAGCCTGTTAGACACACATTCACACGCATCAATCTGCAGCCTTTCACTGCAAATACGCTAATACCCACCGACAGAAATAAACACAAGCCCACACACAGAAAAACACAGGACCCCTGAGCTTTGTTTGACAGAAATCTCCATCTCCGCGTCCGGTGCCGTGTGGCGATAATCTGCCGTCATTATGACAGCAGCCACGCTCGCTCAATGGATTTACGCTTCGTTTCCTGGCACTGGCGGCTCTCTGAACGTGCCAGAGAGTTTCCGGATGGGCGAGGGCCGGCGGCCGCTTTTCCCGTCATCCCCCCGGGCTCCGCGGATCGTTGTTTCCTCAGGTTCAGAGCTTCAGAGCAGCAGGTTCAGGGAGCAGGAACGAATGAAGCGGGATCAACAGGCGGATCAGGACGAATCGGGCCCGATCTGCTGCTCTTTGCTCGGCGGGTTGGAGGAAAACCAGCGTTAGATTTACAGAACATGTGAATGCTGTCCCACATTTCAGAGTCAGGTTTATTCATGGGCACTGACAGATGCAGAGGAATGCCGAACAATATTTAGGCAGCCGGATGTGTTGTTTTATATCAGATGATAAGTGGATTTTCTCTGGTAATATTCTGTGTTTTGATTCTTGTCATCAAATCTCAGGCTCGCTAGTAGTAGTTTATTTAGACTCAGTCCCACACACACACACCTTCCCGCTGCCACAAATACTCACTACAGCACCAAATGTAGATTAATCTGCCCCTGAAAATAGTCCCCAGCAAATACACTGTTTCCTCCTGTTTGTTTGATTAAAAAACAACAGTGAGCAGCTGTTTTAGGAAATTAATGAGTTTTTAAAAGTGAAACTGTGTTTGTGAGGTGTTTTTCAAAGATTTAAGTCTCCAGTAGGAGCCAATGGGCTCGGAGCTGAGAGCCACAGACGGAGGAGGGAGGTCAGGAAGTGTTGAGAGACGGACTGACACGCTGTTGGTTTGAGTCCAAATGTGGGATTTGTTGACAATAACAAAAATATAGAAAAAGACCAGATGCATAGTTTAAATTTAAGCTCCTTAAACATGGAGACACTGAAGTTTTCACAGCTACTATATCATTACTTGGCAAAAACATATTTGTAGATAAGGATTAATTATTACTGGTCCAATTAAAGACACTGATCTTTTACTCTGAGAAGCTTGTCCAGCCCATAACTGTAAAACACAAGCTGAAAACTGAAAAGTCTGTTGGGTCTGTTGGGTCCGATAAATCGTGTTGAAGCCTGAAGCCTGGGATTACCAGCTGCTGTCAGGTCTTTCAGTTTCTGCAGCTACAAAATTCACATCAAGGAAACGGGCTCGTCTTTAAAACGGCTATAATCAAACTTTTTTACATTGACAGTGGATCACATGACTACTTGTATGTGACAGGTGTCTGTGCTGGTGATGAAGCTACAGAGAATTAACAGCTGAACCTGAGTCAGTTCCCCTCGGCTTCGTGGAGCTTTACAGCGAGTTTCAGCTCGTTGTTTATCTCTTTACTGCTCCGGTTCACTCTCACCGCTCTCACAGCGTCGTTTTCGGCCGCAGCAGCCAGATGTTGTCAGAGAAACAGCTGTAAAAAGCCTCTGTCCCACGACCTGCTCAGAAGCAAACAGCAGACAGACCCAGTCAGAGACCAGCTGGTGAAGATAGTGGACGATGTAGCAGCTAAAGAGACAGATGTTGCCCTCAGGAGCTGGTGGAGACCAAAACCAGAGCTAAAAGAGAGCGAGTACTGGACTTAGGTTCATCAGGGGACACAGACACCAGATCCAGATGAAGGATACTGTCTCTGGCCCCCTGTCATCTCCCTACTGTCTGTAGTAAAGGTTTAGAAATGCCCTATGATGAGACTTTCAGCAGTGATTGACCATTTTCTCAAAAACCTGTGATAAGAGAAAAAGTATGATATTTTCTATTGGACCGAGCGAATTAGAAGCAGGTCAACTGGTAAATGTATCTACTTATCATGTGATCTCTTTCTGGGCTTATCCAGCTGTTTATAAAGGTTTCTTTATATTAAAGGTAAAACCATAATTATATATATATTTTTAAAGGACTTACTCCACAGTGATGATTATCTAATATTGAAACTGGAGTTGTAGACTGACAACAGTTAATTGTGACCCCGCTCACCCTCGCTGCAGCTCTGACTCTGGCTGTGTTGGTGCCTCGTTTCAGCCTTTTAAACATATTTCCAGCAAAAGGACTGGAGAAGTTAGCAAAAACATTGTTCTCTCACTCGAATCCTCCTGGTCTCTGAGCAGGGATTAGTCCGGATGACAGACCGAACAGGATTTCATTTCCTGGTCTTGTGTACTAAAGCTCAGCTTGTTTGCCTTGACAGGAGAATCCACACAGACTTTCACTTTCTCTCTTTTTTTCATTTTTCATTTTTTTCTCTCACTCTCAGACAATGTTCCTGCTTCAGTCTACGAAGACAACAGCTTTTGTTACCGCTTGATTTTGCCTCCTTTCTCTCTTTTTCCAGTGGTGGGATAAGTGCTCAGGTCCTAGAAATACCTTTTGTCTAAAAATACTTCATTGCAAAAAAACAAAAAACAAAAAAAAAAGCCCTGCATTCAAAATGTAAGTAAAACTATAGAAGTATTGTTAGTGAAATGTTCCTCAAGTATCAAAAGTAAAAGTTCTCCCTATGCAGAATGGCTCCATCCTAAGTGTTATATTATTATAGAACATTATATTCATTTTATCACTAACTTATACACGTGAGAGCATTTTAATGTCGTAGTTTGTCAATGTGGAGTCAATGTCAGATACTTTCTATAGATAAGTGGTCCAGCACTGCAACATATATGCTTTTAATGTAAAGAGTAACTGTAAGTGTCAAATGTAGTGGAGTAAGAAATACTCTATTTCCCTCTGAAAATGTGGTGGATTAGAAGTAGGCAGCAGCATAAAATGGCTTTCATCTCCACCATGTTTTAACCGGAGTATTAAAGTATTCAGAAATCTTCTCAACATCGGAAGCAGTTACACACATCTGTAAAACGTTCGCAGTAAAAAGTCCAAATTCATCCAGTGCAGTGAGACTCTCAGGTGTTAATGAGCCTCCTCTGAGGCCGATTCTGTTTATGTGGCTCAGAGCGGCGAGGGGCCGTTTGACCGGGTTCAGCGCGCAGAAGCCTTTGCCTGGTGTTTAGCGGAGAAATCACTCCTCTGGATCTTTCGTTGTCGTTACGTGTTTTTAGGGAAAATTATACACGAGCCAGCTGAAAGTTAAACCTTTGGGAGTTCACATTAAAGAAAGCCTGATTCGGAGAACTGCTTCCTCTCGGGTGTAACTTTCCGTGTCCTGGTGTCATTTCAGAGTCCCCCCCCCCCGCACAGCTGTTTGTTCGCCGCTTAGGTTTTAACACGTCGTCGACGGCCGCAGGCGCCCCGGCAGGTTTTCTGACCCGAGACTTTGCAATAGAGCAGACCGACATTTTCCCTGAAGGGCCACGCGTGGCTGCGGGCCGACGGAAATGTCAGACAAGCTCTGAGTTCGTGCTTGAACACAAGGTTCATCGCAGAAAGAATAAACGATAGAGGAGAGCTGGTGCGTTGAGCTCACTGTTCCCCCGATGCGTGACAGGTTGGAGGTACAAGAGAGACGGCAAAGTACGACAACGTAGAACAGAGCGGAAACGGAGCTGGATGGAAACGCCCCCCCACTTACAGCTGACACTTGGTGCAAAACACATCTACTACACTAGAGGGACCTTTATTGATCCAGGTGTCAGAGCAGCACAAAGGCAGAAACAAGAAGTAAGAAATAAATTAGATTTATTAGAAAAATATCAAATCAAAGTAAGAACAGAAATAAAAACTATACAAGAGCAATGAAGTGATATACGTAGATAACTGTACTTTGACGGTATTTTTACGTGCGTATTATTTAATTATAAGTCGCTGTTAAACAGACTATGATCCGGATCCGGATTGAGCCTGATCTTCAGATAAAGGTCAGTTTAAAAAGATCAGTAAAGAATAAATAGAAATATTTGCGTTTGGACACATTAAGCAGAAATGAAACTTCATCCGATCAAATCGCTCAGGAATTTAAATTTATCGGAGCTTCTGAATCTCAGACTGTTTTCTTCAGCTTCAGTTTCCCGTTAAAGTACAGACTCTTGTGGTGCGATGAGATATCAGGTCATTTCCGCGATTCGTTCATTTCATTGCTGTAGAGCAGTTTTTTTTGGAGGTTTTTTTTTTTTTTTGCTGCTTTGTCCGTAGCTGTGCTGATTAAATATCATCTAAATAAATAAATAAGACTAAATACTAAATGCCAGAATGTTTCCGCCCCTGAAGGACATGAGCCGTGATCGATTTAACCTTCACATTCATTTCAGCATTTTAAATACCGAAGATCTTTCCACTGGGATAAACCTTTAAAAACCGCACACTGCAGGCGTTTGTGTGTAGTTTGTAGCCCGTCCTTCGTGTCACTGTTGGCACATAACGCATGCATTTTCATATCAGTGGGACGTTTTGGCCGTCGGTTCGATACTGGTCCCAATACTGGCACTGAATATTTCAGGTACTGTGGCCCGATGTAACACGCCGACTCAGGCAGCCAGCGTCAGTAAAAACGTCCTGCCTGACGGTCTCTGTCCGTCCAGACAATAGTAATAAAGTTTTACAGTCTGTGTGAAACTCGGCTCCTGCGTCAGACCCGCAGAGATCTTTAATGCGGGACTGATCTTGACTTTTGTAGATGTCACTCGGTAGTTTATGTCATCGTGCTGCCCGTTGCAGCGACGGAGATTATGACTGTTTTCAGGGTATCTGCAGGTTGGATTACTGACGGGGCCTACCAGGGCAGCCTGGGGGGCAGGGGGCCCCAGCTGGGCCAGAACTTTTATTTGAAGTGACTGTCAATATTGCTCGTGAAAAGTCAGTGAAATTATCACAAAGAGATGGAAAAAAGACACCAGAGAGATAGACGAGGACTGCGAAGAGAGACAAAATGACAATAAAGATGCAAAACAACTATGTGGGAGCGTCCACCTCAACCAGCAGGCCAGAGAAAGTGCAATAAATAGCATTTTTAAAGGTGATGTGAGCAGCAGAGATGCGAGGTAGGAGAACGTATCACTGCACTGCAGCACCGGGACACTGGTCCATGCTGCCTTCATACCAGCAGCCACCTCTGCACACACTGGCCTGCAGTGTGGCAGCGAGCGGCTGTAGCTGCTGACAGGCCGAAGGCTGTTTTTAGCCTCTGAAGGTCAGTGAGCCTGCAGACACACACACACACACACACACACACACACACACACAGGTCTTATCAGTTACCTCGCTGCTCCTCTCTCTCCTCTCACATCTACTGTTACAGACCTGCAGAGAGTCGCTGCTGTCGGGTGTGTGTGTGAGATAAATTCCAGATTCACATTTATAGCTCCGCTGGACAGTTATAGGGGGCCACGGAGGTCCTGACATCACTTCCTGTGCAGCCTCTGTAACTCAGTACAATCGCTCATTGATCTTTTCCTAAGAGCGAAACATGTTCCTGAAGTTCACTATGGATATATATGTATATTCTGAGATGAATGAGTATCTACTACAGAACTTACACTTGTGACCTATGTTATCTTTGTGTTTCTTCTCGAAGACTTTCTTCTCATCTTCCACCACATTTCAGAAGAAAATCTTTCACTTGACTACATTCATTTGACCTTCAATATAAAATCAGTTCATTAAATATCACTACAGCTACGTCCTTCCCTTCCTTTTTTCTTTCTTCCCTCGCTCGCTTTCTCCCTGCCTTACATGCGTCCTTCATTCTAAACGTGCCAAAGTCCTGATTTAATTTTTTGTTAAACGGAGGCGCTGTGGCTTAGATGGTTAAAGCGCCTGTCTAGTAAACAGGAGATCCTGGGTTCAAATCCCAGCAGTGCCTCTAAATAAGGTCTTGCTTCAACCACCTCGAAGATGTGATTTTTTACTAAATGCAACCTTTAATTTTCACTAGAAGAAAACGTTTGGGGAGAATGTTTCAGTGGCTTATCTCTTCACTGCTCCAAAGAGATTTTGTACAGGCGCTGTGGCTTAGATGGTTAAAGCGCCTGTCTAGTAAACAGGAGATCCTGGGTTCAAATCCCAGCAGTGCCTTTAAATTAAACTCTTTCATGTATAAAATGTCTGCTCTACCTGCATTTTACCAACCTTTTTTTTTTAAATAGATACTCACCTGCACAAATCATCTCTGCCTGTTAAGATGTCAACAAAGTATTCTCACTACAGTGGTCAGTAACACGGAGGTCCTCGTGAATGCCTTGCTAAAGGAACATTTCACAGCGGCCACAGCAAAAATCCACGGGCCCTGTGGCTTAGCTGGTTAAAGCGCCTGTCTCGTAAACAGGAGATCCTGGGTTCAAATCCCAGCAGTGCCTCTCACATGACAGCTCTCTGGAGTTGCTACCAGATGTCCAAGGAATTTAGTCCGGTTCGCTGCAAAGTCAATTATTTCTTTGAAATATGTTGCTTCATTTCAAAATAAAGCAACAGTTTGGGTTTTCTTTCTAATCATCCCAAATCAAACATTTAGGTCCACTTTTAAAAAGTATACAAGAAACGGCTACAAATCCAGATCCACGTCAGCTGAAAGACAGAAGCGAGGCGCTGTGGCTTAGTTGGTTAAAGCGCCTGTCTAGTAAACAGGAGATCCTGGGTTCAAATCCCAGCAGGGCCTTGTCATCAGTAACACCACCTCCAAAATTACAGGCTTTCGTAATGAGAGAAAAGGTTGTTCTTGACCCTGGATGTAGGAGTTTAACCAGAAAGGGAAACTCAGTATACAATGCATTCAGAAAGTGGACATTTCTCTGTCAATTGATTTCAATTTATATTTATACACAGCAACACCCTGTTGACAGTTGAGGCACAAATGACCAGGAACAGACACAGCCAATACAGTGGTTTGCTTATGTTTTAAGTTCACTGTCAATCAAATCTGATCAGGAATGGTTTATCACTTTCACTGAGATAGAGCATTTTTAAACATTTCTGTCAGTTTCTCAGTTTTCCTATTATGAGAACTAGACATTAGTGTGGGATTGTTTGGCCCTGGCGGAGGTATTTATTCAACTTCGGCTATAATGTTTATATTTTTTTAGTAACACTGCATGAAATGACAATGTGAAAACAGTGTGACAATGTGACAGGGGTCTGTGCTGGTGATGAAGCTACAGAGAATTAACAGCTGAACCTGCAGCTCCCCTCGGCATCACGGAGCTTTACAGCGAGTTTCAGCTCATGTGTTTATCTCTTTACTGCTCTGGTTCACTCTAACAGCGACGTTTTTGGCCACAGCAGCCAGATGTTTTCAGAAGAACAGCTGTAAAAAGCTTCTGTCCCACTACTTGCTCAGCAGCAAACAGCAGACAGAAGCAGTCAGAGACCAGCTGGTGAACATGGTGGAGCATTTAGCAGCTAAAGAGACAGATGTTTCCCCTCAGGAGCTGGTGGAGACCAAAATCAGAGCTAAAAGAGAGGGAGTACTGGACTTGGATTCATCAGTGGGACACAAACACCAGATCCAGATGAAGGATCATGTTGCTCTGTAGCTGCTAGATGTGGACATAAGCAACTCTTCAATCACAAGTTCAACACATCAGCTTCTGAGCTGATGAAATGTCAGTGACGTTTTTATTAATTGTTTCTGCTGGAAACAAGTGGACAAGAAAAATTACTTATTGCAGGTTTAAGGATGTTTTTTTCCAAATCTGAACTTGGGTTTTTGCACATTAAGTAATGAGTGTTTAATGAGAAATACTTAAGATTTCAATAATCATGTCTTAGGGCCTTTAAACTGTTGCAGTTTATAAAACCTCAGTAGAAACCTTTTCATTGCTCATTTCACTTGGAGGCAGGCCGACTAAGTTTGAGGCTTAAAGTCAGTCAGCTGTCTAACTTACTCTAAACTAGTCTAAGATCAAACTGAAGCTGATCTAACTCAGTAGCCCAAGCTAAAATATTGTATATTTATGACACGATTATCACTAATGAATACAAGTACTGCTGCATTTGAATTGTGCAGACATTTACTCATAGCAGTCGACTCATCTTGACCTTTATGAGTGAAAGCTGTGATTGAAGATCTCTTCCAGTCACTGGTGCTGAGCCCTCTGGGTTGAACCTCTCTGTTACATCATGTAAAAGCCTCATGTTCCACTCTGTTACTGGGAAGTGTGTGTGTGTAGTGTGTAAGGTGCATATGGAGTCTGTGAAGTGTATGTGGGTCGGTGTGAATGGCTCAGGGTGAAAGTAGGCCACTCTGCAGCCTGGACAGGCCTCACATTGTTCGAGCTCAGTGAGCAGCTTCCCGAAAGAAAAACTCTCCAATCATTTGTTCACGTTGGTTCGGTTTAATCCAGCCGGCTGTGGTGAAATAATCTGGAAGCTGAGTGACCCTGAAATCAGCTGCAGTCAGCGAACATAGACAAACAACAGAAACACAGTAGGAGTCTCACTCCTAGTGTTTCTGTTGTTTCTGAAACATAAACAAATCACCCTCATCCATTTTCAGGTATCACTAAATCTGGATTGCTGCACACAAATGTGCCCCAACCACGTCAAACCACTGAGAAGAGACAAATCTCACAGGTTAAACCAAAACGTTTAGCAGAAAATGTTTGTCTTTAAACTGTGCAAGAGGATGTCTCATCCACTGTTCTGTTTCCATCAACCCAAACATGTATAAATAAAGCTGGTCACTTCAACGTATCCTGCTAATGGAGGCAGAACTGCTGTGGAAGGAGGTTTGTACATTATGAAAGGAACCATTTTCTGCCTGAGATTGCTTTGACTGAGCCTGGACCTTGTCCACTGTCAGTTTTTCTGTTTTATTTATTGGCTGTGTCTGTTCCTGGTCATTTGTGCCTCAACTGTCAACAGGGTGTTGCTGTGTATAAATATAAATTGAAATCATCTGACAGAGAAATGTCCAATTTCTGACTGCATTGTATACTGAGCTTTGATTTCTGGTCAGACTCCTACATCCAGGGTCAAGAACAACCTTTTTCTCTCTCATTACGAAAGCCTGTAATTGTGGAGGTGGTGTTACTGATGACAAGGCACTGCTGGGATTTGAACCCAGGATCTCCTGTTTACTAGACAGGCGCTTTAACCAACTAAGCCACAGCGCCTCGCTTCTGTCTTTCAGCTGACGTGGATCTGGATTTGTAGCCGTTTCTTGTATACTTTTTAAAAGTGGACCTAAATGTTTGATTTGGGATGATTAGAAAGAAAACCCAAACTGTTGCTTTATTTTGAAATGAAGCAACATATTTCAAAGAAATAATTGACTTTGCAGCGAACCGGACTAAATTCCTTGGACATCTGGTAGCAACTCCAGAGAGCTGTCATGTGAGAGGCACTGCTGGGATTTGAACCCAGGATCTCCTGTTTACGAGACAGGCGCTTTAACCAGCTAAGCCACAGAGCCTGTGAATTTTTGCTGTGGCCGCTGTCAAATGTTCCTTTAGCAAGGCATTCACGAGGACCTCCGTGTTATTGACCACTGTAGTGAGAATACCTTGTTGACATCTTAACAGGCAGAGATGATTTGTGCAGGTGAGTATCTATTTAAAAAAAAAAAGGTTGGTAAAATGCAGGTAGAGCAGACATTTTATACATGAAAGAGTTTAATTTAAAGGCACTGCTGGGATTTGAACCCAGGATCTCCTGTTTACTAGACAGGCGCTTTAACCATCTAAGCCACAGCGCCTGTACAAAATCTCTTTGGAGCAGTGAAGAGATAAGCCACTGAAACATTCTCCCCAAACGTTTTCTTCTAGTGAAAATTAAAGGTTGCATTTAGTAAAAAATCACATCTTCGAGGTGGTTGAAGCACGACCTTATTTAGAGGCACTGCTGGGATTTGAACCCAGGATCTCCTGTTTACTAGACAGGCGCTTTAACCATCTAAGCCACAGCGCCTCCGTTTAACAAAAAATTAAATCAGGACTTTGGCACGTTTAGAATGAAGGACGCATGTAAGGCAGGGAGAAAGCGAGCGAGGGAAGAAAGAAAAAAGGAAGGGAAGGACGTAGCTGTAGTGATATTTAATGAACTGATTTTATATTGAAGGTCAAATGAATGTAGTCAAGTGAAAGATTTTCTTCTGAAATGTGGTGGAAGATGAGAAGAAAGTCTTCGAGAAGAAACACAAAGATAGGTCACAAGTTAATTTACTTTAAATTCAAACTACAGTTGAATCTTGTGTGAATACTGTCCATGTGTGCAGTGTTGGAGGAGTGAAGTGCCTCGCTGCTGACTGACCGATCTGAATTACAGCCTGCTCTCGTTGTGTCTGCTCAACAGCTTTTTGTGTTTTCAGGCTCTGCAGGAGATTTTAGCTGATGTACCAGCATTTGTGTTTGTGTGTGTGTGTGTGTGTGTGTGTGTGTGTGTGTGTGTGTGTGTGTGTGTGTGTGTGTGTGTGTGTGTGTGTGATGTATGTGCTGTACTTCCATTTGCCCAGCTGGAAATATGGATCGATGTGACTGGGTTTCAGCCCCAGAAGCGCTGTAGCTCCATGGATGTCAGGGTCAGTCTGTCGGTACGAAACTTTGGTCCTGACTGAAATATCTCCACTTAAGATTGAGATTTCCATAAAATTTGGTATAGATATACATTGTGCCAACTTTTAATGCCTGTTATTTGCCAAAATGTGAACAAAGGCCAATTATGGGAATTGTGAACTGTATAGAGACTCTAAAATCTCTTACAGTAGGCCTGTCTAGTAAACAGGAGATCCTGGGTTCAAATCCCAGCAGTGCCTCATGTGTGAAGCAGTGGTGCTCGTTTTTCATCTCCACTCTATCTTTCCACTCGTGTCAGATATTTTAAGTCAATGTGGGGCTGTAATTGAACTTCTATTTAAACTGTTCAAGCTTTTAATGAAACTCAGGCTACAATATTCAGTCTTGTTCCCTCGTTTCTTCACGTTTTTAAAAAAGTACATTATGATTACTTCTCTTTGTTCCAACAAACAACAGGGGAGAGAGCTTGAGAACATGAAAACTAACCTTCATGCTGGAAGCACTGCTGGGATTTGAACCCAGTATCTCCTGTCTACTAGACAGGCGCTTTGACCAACTAAGCCACAGAGCCTCTGTGTAGAGCTACTTTTCTCCTATTAAAACTCTAATCATTTCAAAAATATTTGTGAACTTAATTATTAAAGTCATGAAGAGTAACTTAACACCAGGCTGAAAAGCAGTGTTTTGCTGCCCTCTGCAGTTGACAGTTCAAAGCCTGTGATTGTTGTTTCATAAAACAGGATGTGTCATGTATTACTTTCTTCCACTAGGAACAAACTGTTGATTGGTGTCCAGTCAACCCAGATTGTTTTATTGGTTGAAAATAAAACAAAAATATTTAATATTTCAAAGAGACCACTAACTAATTACATTATTAGCGATGACATATAAACAATGTGTCATGAAAATTTACTGATATTAAGGCACTGCTGGGATTTGAACCCTGTGATCTCCTGTTTACTAGACAGGCGCTTTGACCAACTAAGCCACAGCGCCTCTGTATGGTTCGTACCCTATGTAACTTGGGGTGAGTGGGAACAATCACACACCACCAGCCTCGGGTCTTTAGCAGCTACAAGTAGAAGCTAGCTCGGTATTCTCAGTACTGGCATCATGGCAGAGACGAAGAGACTGGTTCCTAGGATCTACATTTTAGCACATAGCTGCTGTGGGTTCAGATGTTTTCGGTCAATCAGATCAGCCGAATGCTGACTTGACATGAGGGGACAGCGTGCTTCCTGGTTTTTCCTGAGAAGATGATTTTGTGTTTGTCACCTGAGTGACTGATGGGCTTTATCTTCTGTACATGAGCTGTTAGCTTCTAGGGATACGCTGCTTCCAGTAACCTTAACCGCTCGGACTCGGGGGGCCAACAGCATTAGTGCCCCACCGTCCTGCAGTTACCATTTGTGACTGCAGAGGCCGCTGTTGCTGCTGCTCGACAACAGTTACATAGTGTTGCTTTAAAGATTAATTTAACACCAGGCTGAAAAGCTGTGTTTTGCTGTCATCTCCGGTTGACAGTGTCAAGCCTATGATTGTTCATTGGAAAACAGGATGTGTCATACTCAGCAGCAGTCCAGCTGTTGGCAGTAGTTTACCTGCGAGCTGTTATGTCTCTTTTATTTACAGTAGACTAGACATGTTTCTAGATAACTTGACTTGATTTAATGTCTTTAATTGTTACAGACACTGCTCTCAGCTCCTGAATCTGTCTTTTGTCGTCCTCGGATGGTCCTCTGTCTGGTTGATCCTACATTTTTGTTCTTATGCGGCAATTAAATTAGAGGGGGATTCAAATGTGACTAACTTCATTGGAGGGGTTGCCTCTGTAACAGTAAGGCACTGCTGGGATTTGAACCCAGGATCTCCTGTTTACAAGACAGGCGCTTTGACCAACTAAGCCACAGCGCCTCTGTGTATGGCTTGTCTTCTCTCATATTAAATCTCTAATCATATCAAAAATATTTGTGAACTTCATTACGAAAGTCATGAAGAGTAACTTAACACCAGGCTGAAAAGCTGTGTTTTGCTGTCATCTCCGGTTGACAGTGTCAAGCCTATGATTGTTCATTGGAAAAACAGGATGTGTCATACTCAGCAGCAGTCCAGCTGTTGGCAGTAGTTTACCTGCGAGTTGTTATGTCTCTTTTATTTACAGTAGACTTACATGTTTCTAGATAACTTGACTTGATTTAATGTCTTTAATTGTTACAGACACTGCTCTCAGCTCCTGAATTTGTCTTTTGTCGTCCGATGGTCCTCTGTCTGGTTGATCCTACATTTTTGTTCTTATATGGAAATTAAATTAGAGGGGGATTTAAGAGTGACTGACTTCTTTGGAGGGGTTGCATCTGTAACAGTAAGGCACTGCTGGGATTTGAACCCAGGATTTAAGAGTGACTGACTTCTTTGGAGGGGTTGCATCTGTAACAGTAAGGCACTGCTGGGATTTGAACCCAGGGTCTCCTGTTTACTATCAAATACTACTATACTATCAAATAAATGAAATCTGATTTAAAATGTTTAGCTCCATTTTCTACCCAAACACCATATTTAGGTTGATTTCAATATAATGATGAATCGTGTGTTTTGCAGAGATCAAAAGATAAAAATCCACATAGAAAAAAAACATTTTTTTCACGTTATTTGGGAAGTTAAGTGCCCATTAAATGCCCACATGCTCAGGCAAATGCTGATCTAGGAACATGGCTTGCACAGGAACTACTAGACACTCATGGTCTTTAGCAGCTACAAGTAGAAGCTAGCTCGGTATTCTCAGTACTGGCATCATGGCAGAGGCGAAGAGACTGGTTCCAAGGATCTACATTTTAGCACCAAGCTGCTGTGGGTTCAGATGTTTTCGGTCAATCAGATCAGCCGAATGCTGACTTGACGTGAGGGTTTCCAGATAACTTGACTTGATTTAATGTCTTTAAGTGTTACAGACACTGCTCTCAGCTCCTGAATTTGTCTTTTGTCGTCCGATGGTCCTCTGTTTGGTTGATCCTACATTTTTGTTCTTATACGGAAATTAAATTAGAGGGGGATTCAAATGTGACTGACTTCATTGGAGGGGTTGCCTCTGTAACAGTAAGGCACTGCTGGGATTTGAACCCAGGGTCTCCTGTTTACAAGACAGGCGCTTTGACCAACTAAGCCACAGCACCTCTGTATGGCTTTGCACCATGTAACGTGGGCTGAACGGGAACAATCACACACCACCAGCCTCGGGTCTTTAGCAGCTACAAGTAGAAGCTAGCTCGGTATTCTCAGTACTGGCATCATGGCAGAGGCCAAGAGACTGGTTCCAAGGATCTACATTTTAGCACCAAGCTGCTGTGGGTTCAGATGTTTTCGGTCAATCAGATCAGCCGAATGCTGACTTGACATGAGGGGACAGCGTGCTTCCTGGTTTGTCCTGAGAAGATGATTTTGTGTTTGTCACCTGAGCGACTGATGGGCTTTGTTTTCTGTACATGAGTTGTTAGCTTCCAGGGATACGCTGCTTCCAGTAACCTTAACCGCTCAGACTCAGGGGCCAACAGCATTTAATGCGCCAGCGTCCTGTCATTACTGCCTGTGGCTGCAGAGGCCACTGTTGACACAGCTGAGCAAAAATTTCATACAGTTAGGTCAATAAGTATTTTGAGAATAGCACAATTTGGATGTAGAAGGAGTGTTCAAACCAGCTAGTTCTTTATTAACTAACAGGTACTACTGGGATTTGAACCCAGGATCTCCTGTTTACTAGACAGGCGCTTTAACCAACTAAGCCACAGCACCCATGAGTGTCTAGTAGTTCCTGTGCAAGCCATGTTCCTAGATCAGCATGTGCCTGAGCATGTGGGCATTTAATGGGCACTTAACTTCCCAAATAACGTGAAAAAAATGTTTTTTTTCTATGTGGATTTTTATCTTTTGATCTCTGCAAAACACACGATTCATCATTATATTGAAATCAACCTAAATATGGTGTTTGGGTAGAAAATGGAGCTAAACATTTTAAATCAGATTTCATTTATTTGATAGTAATGCATAGGCACTGCTGGGATTTGAACCCAGGATCTCCTGTTTACTAGACAGGCACTTTGACCAACTAAGCCACAGCGCCTGTGTATGGCTCGTCTTCTCTCACATTAAAACACTCATCCTATCAAATACATTTGTGAACTACCATTATGAAGGTCTTAAAGCAACATTATGCAACTATTTTACCTTAAAATAACAGCTGGTTCCTAGGATCTACATTTTAACACCAAGCTGCTGTGGATTCAGATGTTTTCTGTCAATCAGATCAGCCGAATGCTGACTAGACATGAGGGGACAGCGTGATTCCTGGTTTGTCCTGAGAAGATGATTTTGTGTTTGTCGCCTGAGCGACTGATGGGCTTTATCTTCTGTACATGAGCTGTTAGCTTCTAGGGATACGCTGCTTCCAGTAACCTTAACCGCTCAGACTCGGGGGGCCAACAGCATTAGTGCCCCACCGTCCTGCAGTTACCATTTGTGACTGCAGAGGCCGCTGTTGCTGCTGCTCGACAACAGTTACATAGTGTTGCTTTAAAGATTAATTTAACACCAGGCTGAAAAGCTGTGTTTTGCTGTCATCTCCGGTTGACAGTGTCAAGCCTATGATTGTTCATTGGAAAACAGGATGTGTCATACTCAGCAGCAGTCCAGCTGTTGGCAGTAGTTTACCTGCGAGCTGTTATGTCTCTTTTATTTACAGTAGACTTACATGTTTCTAGATAACTTGACTTGATTTAATGTCTTTAATTGTTACAGACACTGCTCTCAGCTCCTGAATCTGTCTTTTGTCGTCCGATGGTCCTCGGATGGTCCTCTGTCTGGTTGATCCTACATTTTTGTTCTTATACGGAAATTAAATTAGAGGGGGATTCAAATGTGACTGACTTCATTGGAGGGGTTGCCTCTGTAACAGTAAGGCACTGCTGGGATTTGAACCCAGGATCTCCTGTTTACAAGACAGGCGCTTTGACCAACTAAGCCACAGCGCCTCTGTGTATGGCTTGTCTTCTCTCATATTAAAACTCTAATCATATCAAAAATATTTGTGAACTACCATTATGAAGGTCTTAAAGCAACGGTATTATGCAGTACTGGCATTTTACCTTAAAATAACAGACTGGTTCCTAGGATCTACATTTTAACACCAAGCTGCTGTGGGTTCAGATGTTTTCGGTCAATCAGATCAGCGAATGCTGACTAGACATGAGGGACAGCGTGATTCCTGGTTTGTCCTGAAAAGATGATTTTGTGTTTGTTGTTGGGGCTTTATCTTCTTCTCATCATGGGCTGAGCTTCTAGGATACGCTGCTTCCAGTAACCTTAACCCGCTCAGACCGGGGGCCAACAGCATTAGTGCCCCAGCGTCCTGCAGTTACCATTTGTGGCTGCAGAGGCCGCTGTTGCTGCTGCTCGACAACAGTTACATAGTGTTGCTTTAAAGATTAATTTAACACCAGGCTGAAAAGCTGTGTTTTGCTGTCATCTCCGGTTGACAGTGTCAAGCCTATGATTGTTCATTGGAAAACAGGATGTGTCATACTCAGCAGCAGTCCAGCTGTTGGCAGTAGTTTACCTGCGAGCTGTTATGTCTCTTTTATTTACAGTAGACTAGACATGTTTCTAGATAACTTGACTTGATTTAATGTCTTTAATTGTTACAGACACTGCTCTCAGCTCCTGAATCTGTCTTTTGTCGTCCGATGGTCCTCGGATGGTCCTCTGTCTGGTTGATCCTACATTTTTGTTCTTATACGGAAATTAAATTAGAGGGGGATTTAAATGTGACTGACTTCATTGGAGGGGTTGCCTCTGTAACAGTAAGGCACTGCTGGGATTTGAACCCAGGATCTCCTGTTTACTAGACAGGCACTTTGACCAACTAAGCCACAGCGCCTGTGTATGGCTTGTCTTCTCTCACATTAAAACTCTCATCCTATCAAATACATTTGTGAACTACCATTATGAAGGTCTTAAAGCAACATTATGCAACTATTTTACCTTAAAATAACAGCTGGTTCCTAGGATCTACATTTTAACACCAAGCTGCTGTGGATTCAGATGTTTTCTGTCAATCAGATCAGCCGAATGCTGACTAGACATGAGGGGACAGCGTGATTCCTGGTTTGTCCTGAGAAGATGATTTTGTGTTTGTTGCCTGAGCGACTGATGGGCTTTATCTTCTGTACATGAGCTGTTAGCTTCTAGGGATACGCTGCTTCCAGTAACCTTAACCGCTCAGACTCGGGGGGCCAACAGCATTAGTGCCCCAGCGTCCTGCAGTTACCATTTGTGGCTGCAGAGGCCGCTGTTGCTGCTGCTCGACAACAGTTACATAGTGTTGCTTTAAAGATTAATTTAACACCAGGCTGAAAAGCTGTGTTTTGCTGTCATCTCCGGTTGACAGTGTCAAGCCTATGATTGTTCATTGGAAAACAGGATGTGTCATACTCAGCAGCAGTCCAGCTGTTGGCAGTAGTTTACCTGCGAGCTGTTATGTCTCTTTTATTTACAGTAGACTTACATGTTTCTAGATAACTTGACTTGATTTAATGTCTTTAATTGTTACAGACACTGCTCTCAGCTCCTGAATTTGTCTTTTGTCGTCCGATGGTCCTCTGTTTGGTTGATCCTACATTTTTGTTCTTATATGGAAATTAAATTAGAGGGGGATTTAAAAGTGACTGACTTCATTGGAGGGGTTGCCTCTGTAACAGTAAGGCACTGCTGGGATTTGAACCCAGGGTCTCCTGTTTACAAGACAGGCGCTTTGACCAACTAAGCCACAGCGCCTCTGTATGGCTTTGCACCATGTAACGTGAGCTGAACGGGAACAATCACACACCACCAGCCTCGGGTCTTTAGCAGCTACAAGTAGAAGCTAGCTCGGTATTCTCAGTACTGGCATCATGGCAGAGGCAAAGAGACTGGTTCCAAGGATCTACATTTTAGCACCAAGCTGCTGTGGGTTCAGATGTTTTCGGTCAATCAGATCAGCCGAATGCTGACTTGACGTGAGGGGACAGCGTGCTTCCTGGTTTGTCCTGAAAAGATGATTTTGCGTTTGTTGTTTCCTGCAATTACCATCTGTGGCTACAGAGGCCGCTGTTGCTGCTGCTCGACAACAGTTACATAGTGTTGCTTTAAAGATTAACTTAACACCAGGCTGAAAAGCAGTGTTTTGCTGTCATCTCCGGTTGACAGTGTCAAGCCTATGATTGTTCATTGGAAAAACAGGATGTGTCATACTCAGCAGCAGTCCAGCTGTTGGCAGTAGTTTACCTGTGAGCTGTTATGGTTCTTTTGTTTACAGTAGACTTACATGTTTCTAGATAACTTGACTTGATTTAATGTCTTTAATTGTTACAGACACTGCTCTCAGCTCCTGAATCTGTCTTTTGTCGTCCGATGGTCCTCGGATGGTCCTCTGTCTGGTTGATCCTACATTTTTGTTCTTATACGGAAATTAAATTAGAGGGGGATTTAAATGTGACTGACTTCATTGGAGGGGTTGCCTCTGTAACAGTAAGGCACTGCTGGGATTTGAACCCAGGATCTCCTGTTTACTAGACAGGCACTTTGACCAACTAAGCCACAGCGCCTGTGTATGGCTTTGCACCATGTAACGTCTCATCGGGAACAATCACATTTGTGAACCACCAGCCTCGGGTCTTTAGCAGCTACAAGTAGAAGCTAGCTATTCTCAGTACTGGCATCATGGCAGATAACAGCTGGTTCCTAGGATCTACATTTTAACACCAAGCTGCTGTGGATTCAGATGTTTTCTGTCAATCAGATCAGCCGAATGCTGACTTGACATGAGGGGACAGCGTGCTTCCTGGTTTGTCCTGAGAAGATGATTTTGTGTTTGTCACCTGAGCGACTGATGGGCTTTGTTTTCTGTACATGAGTTGTTAGCTTCCAGGGATACGCTGCTTCCAGTAACCTTAACCGCTCAGACTCAGGGGCCAACAGCATTTAATGCGCCAGCGTCCTGTCATTACTGCCGGTGGCTGCAGAGGCCACTGTTGACACAGCTGAGCAAAAATTTCATGCAGTTAGGTCAATAAGTATTTTGAGAATGGCACAATTTGGATGTAGAAGGAGTGTTCAAACCAGCTAGTTCTTTATTAACTAACAGGTACTACTGGGATTTGAACCCAGGATCTCCTGTTTACTAGACAGGCGCTTTAACCAACTAAGCCACAGCACCCATGAGTGTCTAGTAGTTCCTGTGCAAGCCATGTTCCTAGATCAGCATGTGCCTGAGCATGTGGGCATTTAATGGGCACTTAACTTCCCAAATAACGTGAAAAAAATGTTTTTTTTCTATGTGGATTTTTATCTTTTGATCTCTGCAAAACACACGATTCATCATTATATTGAAATCAACCTAAATATGGTGTTTGGGTAGAAAATGGAGCTAAACATTTTAAATCAGATTTCATTTATTTGATAGTAATGCATAGGCACTGCTGGGATTTGAACCCAGGATCTCCTGTTTACTAGACAGGCACTTTGACCAACTAAGCCACAGCGCCTGTGTATGGCTCGTCTTCTCTCACATTAAAACTCTCATCCTATCAAATACATTTGTGAACTACCATTATGAAGGTCTTAAAGCAACATTATGCAACTATTTTACCTTAAAATAACAGCTGGTTCCTAGGATCTACATTTTAACACCAAGCTGCTGTGGATTCAGATGTTTTCTGTCAATCAGATCAGCCGAATGCTGACTAGACATGAGGGGACAGCGTGATTCCTGGTTTGTCCTGAGAAGATGATTTTGTGTTTGTCGCCTGAGCGACTGATGGGCTTTATCTTCTGTACATGAGCTGTTAGCTTCTAGGGATACGCTGCTTCCAGTAACCTTAACCGCTCAGACTCGGGGGGCCAACAGCATTAGTGCCCCACCGTCCTGCAGTTACCATTTGTGACTGCAGAGGCCGCTGTTGCTGCTGCTCGACAACAGTTACATAGTGTTGCTTTAAAGATTAATTTAACACCAGGCTGAAAAGCTGTGTTTTGCTGTCATCTCCGGTTGACAGTGTCAAGCCTATGATTGTTCATTGGAAAACAGGATGTGTCATACTCAGCAGCAGTCCAGCTGTTGGCAGTAGTTTACCTGTGAGCTGTTATGTCTCTTTTATTTACAGTAGACTTACATGTTTCTAGATAACTTGACTTGATTTAATGTCTTTAATTGTTACAGACACTGCTCTCAGCTCCTGAATCTGTCTTTTGTCGTCCGATGGTCCTCTGTTTGGTTGATCCTACATTTTTGTTCTTATATGGAAATTAAATTAGAGGGGGATTTAAATGTGACTGACTTCATTGGAGGGGTTGCCTCTGTAACAGTAAGGCACTGCTGGGATTTGAACCCAGGGTCTCCTGTTTACAAGACAGGCGCTTTGACCAACTAAGCCACAGCGCCTCTGTATGGCTTTGCACCATGTAACGTGGGCTGAACGGGAACAATCACACACCACCAGCCTCGGGTCTTTAGCAGCTACAAGTAGAAGCTAGCTCGGTATTCTCAGTACTGGCATCATGGCAGAGGCCAAGAGACTGGTTCCAAGGATCTACATTTTAGCACCAAGCTGCTGTGGGTTCAGATGTTTTCGGTCAATCAGATCAGCCGAATGCTGACTTGACATGAGGGGACAGCGTGCTTCCTGGTTTGTCCTGAAAAGATGATTTTGCGTTTGTTGTTTCCTGCAATTACCATCTGTGGCTACAGAGGCCGCTGTTGCTGCTGCTCGACAACAGTTACATAGTGTTGCTTTAAAGATTAACTTAACACCAGGCTGAAAAGCAGTGTTTTGCTGTCATCTCCGGTTGACAGTGTCAAGCCTATGATTGTTCATTGGAAAAACAGGATGTGTCATACTCAGCAGCAGTCCAGCTGTTGGCAGTAGTTTACCTGTGAGCTGTTATGGTTCTTTTGTTTACAGTAGACTTACATGTTTCTAGATAACTTGACTTGATTTAATGTCTTTAATTGTTACAGACACTGCTCTCAGCTCCTGAATCTGTCTTTTGTCGTCCGATGGTCCTCGGATGGTCCTCTGTCTGGTTGATCCTACATTTTTGTTCTTATACGGAAATTAAATTAGAGGGGGATTCAAATGTGACTGACTTCATTGGAGGGGTTGCCTCTGTAACAGTAAGGCACTGCTGGGATTTGAACCCAGGATCTCCTGTTTACTAGACAGGCGCTTTAACCAACTAAGCCACAGCACCCATGAGTGTCTAGTGGGTTCCTGTGCAAGCCATATGCCTAGATCAGCATGTGCCTGAGCATGTGGGCATTTAATGGGCACTTAACTTCCCAAATAACGTGAAAAAAATGTTTTTTTTCTATGTGGATTTTTATCTTTTGATCTCTGCAAAACACACGATTCATCATTATATTGAAATCAACCTAAATATGGTGTTTGGGTAGAAAATGGAGCTAAACATTTTAAATCAGATTTCATTTATTTGATAGTAATGCATAGGCACTGCTGGGATTTGAACCCAGGATCTCCTGTTTACTAGACAGGCACTTTGACCAACTAAGCCACAGCGCCTGTGGATGGCTCATCTTCTCTCACATTAAAACTCTCATCCTATCAAATACATTTGTGAACTACCATTATGAAGGTCTTAAAGCAACATTATGCAACTATTTTACCTTAAAATAACAGCTGGTTCCTAGGATCTACATTTTAACACCAAGCTGCTGTGGATTCAGATGTTTTCTGTCAATCAGATCAGCCGAATGCTGACTAGACATGAGGGGACAGCGTGATTCCTGGTTTGTCCTGAGAAGATGATTTTGTGTTTGTCGCCTGAGCGACTGATGGGCTTTATCTTCTGTACATGAGCTGTTAGCTTCTAGGGACGCGCGCTGCTTCCAGTAACCTTAACCGCTCAGACTCGGGGGGCCAACAGCATTAGTGCCCCAGCGTCCTGCAGTTACCATTTGTGGCTGCAGAGGCCGCTGTTGCTGCTGCTCGACAACAGTTACATAGTGTTGCTTTAAAGATTAATTTAACACCAGGCTGAAAAGCTGTGTTTTGCTGTCATCTCCGGTTGACAGTGTCAAGCCTATGATTGTTCATTGGAAAACAGGATGTGTCATACTCAGCAGCAGTCCAGCTGTTGGCAGTAGTTTACCTGTGAGCTGTTATGTCTCTTTTATTTACAGTAGACTTACATGTTTCTAGATAACTTGACTTGATTTAATGTCTTTAATTGTTACAGACACTGCTCTCAGCTCCTGAATTTGTCTTTTGTCGTCCGATGGTCCTCGGATGGTCCTCTGTTTGGTTGATCCTACATTTTTGTTCTTATATGGAAATTAAATTAGAGGGGGATTTAAATGTGACTGACTTCATTGGAGGGGTTGCCTCTGTAACAGTAAGGCACTGCTGGGATTTGAACCCAGGATCGCCTGTTTACAAGACAGGCGCTTTGACCAACTAAGCCACAGCGCCTCTGTGTATGGCTTGTCTTCTCTCATATTAAAACTCTAATCATTTCAAAAATATTTGTGAACTTTATTACGAAAGTCATGAAGAGTAATTTAACACCAGGCTGAAAAGCAGTGTTTTGCTGCCCTCTGCAGTTGACAGTTCCAAGCCTGCGATTGTTGTTTCAAAAAACAGGATGTGTCATGTATTACTTTCTTCCACTAGGAACAAACTTATGATTGGTGTCCAGTCAACCCAGGTTTTTTTATTGGTTGAAAATAAAACAAAAATATTTCAAAGAGACCAGTAAGCAATTATCTTGGTGATTTTACTGATGAATTGAATTTACGGATGATCAGGCACTGCTGGGATTTGTACCCAGGATCTCCTGTTTACGAGACAGGCACTTTGACCAACTAAGCCACAGCGCCTGCAGTTATTACTGTGGCCGCTGTGAAGTCTTCGTTAAGCAAGGCATTCACGAGGACCTCCATGTTACTGACCGCTGTAGTGAGGATACTTTCTTGACATCTTTACAGGCACAGATGATTTGTGCAGGTGAGTATCTATTAAACAGCAGAACGTCTCCTCCATCAGTTTGTTTTAGGCAGTCCCAATTTTTGGCAGCATGTTTTCTGTATGTACATTCATTTTAGTTACAGTACAAAGCCTTGAGATAAATGGATATTTTTTGCTCAAACAGAAAAGTTTTCATGCAACAGTGCCCGAGATCGTGTCACCTAGTCTTAAAGGTGTCTTCAGGATGGAGACAGGAAGAGGATTAAACATGACTGGTTCCACTGATGAGGTTATCTGTACAACATGGAGCCATAGGGATTGAACCACAGGTTCTCTGGTTTAATGGACAGGCACTTTGACCAGCTAAGCCACAGGACTGCATTCTTTTACTGCTCCTTCTTTTATTCACCAAAACTTGCATGTTGGTGAACTTGTTGAAGTCGTTGAACTCTCTGTAGCTCTAGACGAGTTAAAATAACAATAAGAAGAGTAAGAGTTCCTAAAGACCGTAATAGCTTCAAAAAGTTGTTTTTGTCTATGTGGAATTTTTATCTTTTGATCTGTACAAAAATGAAGATTGGTCATTTTATTTAAATCAACCCAAATATGATGCTTAGGTAGAAAATGGAGCTAAACATTTTAAATCAAATTTCGGGTATTAATACATAGGCACTGCTGGGATTTGAACCCAGGATCTCCTGTTTACTAGACAGGCGCTTTAACCAACTAAGCCACAGCGCCCATGAGTTTCCTTCGGGGTCTTGATCAACGATTTTGTCAGAATCAGATTGTGCTTGAGCAATGGGTTTTTTCCGGTGAACGAGGGATTCAGTTGTGTGTGTACTCCCAGTGTGCAACTCATTTGGTCCATACCAGTACCCACACGCCACCGGATAGTAGGCATGTCGGAAATATGCCAACACACGGTAAACTTAACCCACACTTGATGCACACTTTTCCCAACTGCTCTGGGGTGGTATTCAGAACTAAGTGTATCCAACAAGTCTCCATTGCCTAATACTCAGCAGCAGTCCAGCTGTTGGCAGTAGTTTACCTGTGAGCTGTTATGTCTCTTTTATTTACAGTAGACTTACATGTTTCTAGATAACTTGACTTGATTTAATGTCTTTAAGTGTTACAGACACTGCTCTCAGCTCCTGAATTTGTCTTTTGTCATCTCCTTGTCATCTGTTTGGTTGATCCTATAGTTTTGATCTTTATATGGAAATTGAATGAAACTGTTTAACTACACACACATCAGGCAGAGATACAATTAAAAAGGCAGCATCAGTGAAAAAAGCATAGGTCAGTGCGCATGTTTTTCTTTTTCCTTTGAAATTAAATCATTACTGTATAAATAAATAAATAAATATGTCCCAATGAGCTCTGATAAACTTCCACGTGTTTGCAGTGGTAATGATTTTGTTTCCCATTCATTTCCATATGCAACAGGGTGAATTGATCCCACCTCTCCCCCTTTGTTTAGAGTTCAGTCATGGATCTCCAGCCAGTTTAAGAGAGGAGGTGGGGCTGGCCTCTAATTCAGGAAATATTGGTAGTTTATAATCTTTTTTTATAATTATAACTTATACAAGCAGCAGAGAAGTAGTAGTGATCCTGTTTGGGTGCAGTGAACATAAAGACAGTGACAGAGGCTAATGACAGTAAAATGTTTGATACTGACACCTGATACCAGCCCTGTCCACTCCTTCTCGAGTAAATTTCACCAGGTAAAATCTGGTCTGAGTGCAGCTTTAGTCACCTGTTGTCTAACTTGTGTCGTACTTGTCAGTATGATGTGTGACGAGTCTGGTTTTTTCCTGTGGGGATTGATAAAGTTCCAAACCAGTAAGTTAGTGACTGTAGTGAGAAAATTTGATCTGAATGTTAAATCAACCAGACATACCGTAGGTGTTCAATTCTTTGGGGGTTTTCGGATGCAGCTCTGAGCTCTGCTGGATCTGTTCTGTAATCAGTCCTCTGTGCATGGGGGTCCATCCAACAGGTATCAGACCAGTAAGCCGAGCAGAGTGTGAACTGGCCCCCCCCCCTCGCCGTCTGTCACTGTCAGTGGCAGCTAAAAGCTCGTCTCCAGGGGGCAATGTTTCATTCACGTCCATTAACCCGCATTCGGTGGAAATGTCAGCCAGATGAGTCAGAGCAAGATAAGAACAGCAGCTAAGTATCCGAGCACTATTTAACCTTTATCACTGTGTGTGTGTGTGTGGGTGTGAGTATGTAATAGTACAGTCTCATCCAGGTCTCAGCTGCTGTTTTTTCTGTTAATCCTGCAGACTTCTCCTGTTTCCCTGCAGTCTGTTCAGATGACTGCTGTTATTCTCCCTGTAGACGAGGCGATGCACAAACAGATGGTTGAAGGATAGATTCACGTTTTTTCATGTTTATCTTAAACAATACTGACATGACCATATGTGTATGGAAAGGCTTATTGGTTTATTTAATTGACCTTAAACAGATCCCTTCCTGAAGCGATTTATACAAAATCTTACAAATAGGGGACGACATCCACAGGTTTAGACGCCAATGAATTGCTATCACTTCCACTAAAGAGTCGTTTCCCCTTTAAACTTCTCACGTTATTTCATTATAAATAACTGTTCTGATGAAATTATCAAAATGTTTCACAAAAAAAGAAAGAACAAAGAAAAAGAGTCCAAAAACTGAATCCAGATCAGTGAATCAAAACTTTGTTGTTTCCTCTTCTTCTTTCCCGTGAATCATCTGACGACCCCTCAGGTTCACCTGGTGACCCATCTGGAGGGGCCCGACCCCCAGGTTGGGAACCAGTGGACTGAACTCTCTGCCTGTCTATGATGTAGTTAAAAGCAGCTCCACCTGGAGCAGCTTCAGCAGTAAAGTGCTGCTGAAGCCTCCGTGACTCAGGATCAATGATCTGATCCCGTCAGAGAGAATCAGAGATCAGTACTTTTGCTTTTGGTACTTTAAGTACAGTTTGCTGATGATACATTTGTACTTTTTTTAATCAGGACCTTGACTTCTAATGGAGTATTTTTACGTTGTGGTATTGGTGCGTTTCCTTGAGTAAAGGATCTGAATTCTTCTTCCACCTAAACCTCTTCTCCTTGTTGAACTTTTACTTCAACCTCCTCCACCTAAACCTTATCCTAGATCAACTCCTCCTTCTGCAGCTCCTCTTCCTCCTTCCTGACTTAAACCACAATCTCCATCCTCATTCCTTTCTATTTCTACTCCTGGAACTCCTCCTATACCTCACCCCCCTCTCTTCCTACACCTCCGTCTCCAACCTCTTGTCCTCCACTTGTCCATCTCACCTTTTTTTATCTGCACGATATCCTTTACCCAGCTCCGTCTTTGTCCACCCCATGCCCCATCTCCATCATCTTGTCCTCCACCTCTACTTTTTCCTCCTCCTTCACCTCACCTTTCTTCTCCTGCTCCCCCTGCACTCTCTCTTCCAGGTGTAGAGGTCAGAGGTCACAGCGTTCAGACTGGAGCTAAAATAACTCCTGTGGATGGAAATAGAGGGATTGTGGAGGATTGATGAGAAAGAAAGAGCAGAGGGGGGTAGGAGGGATTTCTGGGAGTAATTAGAGTGAGTGGATGGGACTGGGCAGGGGTTAGCGCTGTATGGACAGCTGTCCAGGGTTTAACACTCAGGCATGAACACTTGTGTCCTGTCATTGTGTTCGAGGCACCACAGAGGCTTCGAGGTTACGACCGGGCCTGTGACTGAAAGGTCACGAGGTCATATCTTTCAAACCCAGCAATGTTTCCATCAGAGGCAGTCTGCCCCGCTCAGGTAATATCTGAGGTCACTCTGCACAAAACCCTGCTGATGATCTAATGCTGTAGTGGATGAAACCTCTTACTGTATTTTAAGAACTTTGGAGTTTAAAGCTTATGCGGCTTTCACATCTTTGTTATCGTAAACCCCCACTAATAAGTATTTGACCCCCCCCCCCTTTTTACTTTATTGTCGTTAGGTCATACCTCACCGTTCGCATGTAGATCACAGGACCTACACATGAACCAAACCCCCCCCACCCCAAAAAAAGCAAACACAACACAAACAGACAAAGGCATCAGGATCTCTCTGTGACACACAAAGAAGAAGACATACATTTTCCTTTTTTTCCTGAATGATCCACCAACACGCAAATTCTCCCTGTACAAATTTCTTTCAAAAAAACAAAAGGAAGAAGAGACTAGCAACAATGACAGCATCAGCATCCACTCCACATTTTGATAAATCTCAAAGTCCTGTAACTGAAAAGTTTCCAAATATGACAGAAAAAACAGCGGAAAAGCTTCAAAATTGACCCACTACTTTGCGTCTCTGGACTTAATTTCACTGTACGACGGTAAAAACTGTGACAACTGATCGAGAAATAATTGAGAAGTTGGAGGAAAATTTTCCTGTCATGAAAACAAAATATATTTTTTGCAAAGTAATTAATAGGTCAGTCAGTTTGCATTTTCTATCCAGAGGAAGATCAGGCATGGCTTTTGGAAGATACATATGGCACGTGGGTTCATATCGAGCTCTTTATCTAACAGCTGTTCTATGAAAGCATGAATATATTTTCAAAGACCACTTAACTTTTCATATTTCAAATCACAGAAAAATCAAGCGGAGCCAGGCCAGCAGCACTGTCAGTCAGTCAGATCCATCACTTTGGTCCTAACTGAAATATCTTAACAAATGTGAGATTGATTCCTATCACATTTTCCGCAGGTATTCATGGTCCCCAGAGGATAAATCCCGTGACTTGGGTGACCCTTTTCCCCTAGCGCCATCAAGGCCCGTAATAAACAGAGACCACAGATGCATTTTCAGAGGCATTTTCATGCTGATTTTTCACAGACACAAAAAGAGGAGAGGGAATCCATCAGACGCGATGTTCAGATTTTGCTGGAGCTTTTCTATAAAAGAAAAATGTGTCAGCACAGGTGCTGTGGCTCAGCTGGTCAAAGCGCCTGTCTAGTAAACAGGAGATCCTGGGTTCAAATCCCAGCAGTGCCTCACATGTGAAGCTGTGGTGCTCGCTTTTCATCTCCACTCTATCTTTCCACTCATGTCTGATATTTTAAGTTAATGTGGGGCTGTAACTGAACTTCTATTTAAACTGTAAAACTGTTCCATCTTTAATGAAACTCAGGCTACAATATTCAGTCTTGTTGCCTCGTTTCTTCCCGTTTTTAAAAATGTACATCATGATTACCTCTCTTTGTTCCATCAACCAACAGCTTTGTGGGAGAGAGCTTGAGAACATGAAAACTAACCTTCATGCCTGAGGCGCTGCTGGGATTCGAACCCAGGATCTCCTGTTTACTAGACAGGCGCTTTGACCAACTAAGCCACAGCGCCTCACTCCACCTGCACTCATATCAAAGTGTGCACTAATTTCTTCGATGTAACATGAGCAACAAAGTGTGTGATCTCAAAATCTCACCAGCACCCAGCTCACATCTGATTTGTAATGAGACTCTATTTTCAGACTGACAGTTGGTTACCGTCTCAACTCCAACTGTTTTTCTTTCATTTTAAGCAGGTGGATTTTCAGATTAAAGGGACTTTAGTGTGCAGATATATTAATAACTTTGATTAATTCTTTCCCATTCGATTGAATGTTTCATGGAAAATGGTGAACGTCATTCCATCCAGCTCTTCACGATTAAGTGACTGAAGGTTCCAGACTGATGTCTACACTGACCTGTAGTGAACCTTACCGGACAAATTTATCACACATGCTAGAAACTTGCATTCATGATAAAAAGTTTGTTCAGTGTCCTCTTGCTTTTTGTCCTTTTTCTTTCTTTGTTTCATAACCAGAATGGAAGGGAGACGGCTTTTTCGCTGATCTGTTCTTGGTTTGTTTAAGTTGTGTCACATGTTCGGTCAAAGATTCTTGGAGCAGATTTAAGATCTAAATGTTTTTGTGTTTGCGCAGATCACTCCGGGCAGCAAGGCAGCGCAGGGTAACCTGACTCAGGGTGATGTTATCGTCGCCATCGATGGTGTCGGCACCGACGGGATGACTCACCTGGAGGCCCAGAACAAGATCAAGATGGCCAACTACAACCTGGCTCTCACCATGACCAAGTAAGAACCGTTGGTGGAAAGTAACTAAGTACATTTACCCAAGTGCTTTGAGTTATATCCCATGTTTGAGTTCCTGACATCTGGTTTATTACATAAAAACACTCGATGCCATAGAAACGTGTCATTTTCTGAGAAAACAGCTTCTTAGGTTTGTGCAGTAGCGATTAAACAGACCTAAAAACCACCGCACAGTATCTGTACTTGGGCTGTGGGGTTGTACTGGGTTCTGGCTTGGTGACATCATCAGCCTAAAAAGACGTCAAATGAAATCACTTCACCCTTTCTATCCGTTTTACAGTTTGAAGGTCCAGCACGAAAGCTTGAAAGCTCTTTTTTCTCAGCTCCGCTGCTTCTGTAGCTGCTGTTCTCTGACTTTGTCAGTGCCTAAAGTTACTAGTTGCTTTTTAGATTAAGATTTTACTTTAAAATCGTATTATAACATTATAAAATACAATACAAAAATCCCCCACAAAAAGCAGAGTCTACACTCATGTTTGGTTTCAGATGTCAGTGAGTTGTTGGGAGTTCCATAACGAGCGAGTTCCCCTCCGAACTTCTCACATGGTTTCATTTAAATGATTGTTTGGGGCCCCAAGATGAAAAAGGATCCCAAATTGCACAAAAGCAGAGATGAGACACAAGTCTGAAAAATGAAAATAGATTTGTATTTCACAACTGTTCTTTGACCTGTCCTCTCCCATGAATCATCTGACGACCCCCCATGTTCACCTGGTGACCCTCTGGAGGGGCCCGACCCCCAGGTTGGGAACCAGTGGACTAAACTCTCTCCCTGTCTATGACGTAGCTAAAAGCAGCTCCAGCAGTAAAACGCTGCTGAAGCCTCCATGACTCAGGATCAATGATCTGATCACGTCAGAGAGAATCAGAGACCAGTCACAGGAGACAGGTCCCTGCACAATGAAGTACTTTTACTGTGATACTGGAACTACAGGAAGTACTTTTACTGTGATACTTTGGGTACATTTTACTGATAATACTTCTGTGCTTTTACTTAAGTGATTTTGAATGCAGGTTTCTTGCCTGTTGGCTCAGGGTTAAGTCATCCAGGAACTAATATGTCAGTTACATCTAAAAAATGCATCAGTCGGTCCTGTGTCATCAGCACAGCCATGGAGGAAGACCAACAGGTAACATACAAAGATTTAAAAAACGTGAAAGCTCTAAAATCGACCCCTGAGGTATCCCGCGAGTTCTTTTGTGGTGTTTTGAGAAATGATCATCTGTTGAAACAAAGAACTCTCTTTCAGAAGGATAAGACGAAAACCAGTTAGAAACTGTGTTCCCTCAGTCTGTTTAATCAACTCCTTTGAAATCAGCGCTCAGATCACGTAGCACCATTCTATGAGTAGCGGAAATTACATACAGTAACTGCATCAGGACCCGTTTTTCTAATATTATACTTAAAAATTGAAAATAATAGAGATTGGTCGCTGGGTATTGATGGATCCAAACCTCTTTTTTTTTTTTTTTTTTAAAGAGGCTTAACCAATGCAATCTTAAATGCTGTAGGGAAAACAAAGGGAAAAGATGGCTGCTGCAGACGCTGACATTGGAAACCCTGAAGGTGTTTGGCTGATATGAGATACAGAGATCTGATAAGTTCAGTGAGGAAATGAATGTTGGTCCACACAGAGCTGATAACAGATGAGAAGCCGGGCTGTGAGGTTGCAGGGTGCTGTCATGTTTCTCTCGCATCATTTTTTCATGTCATTCACATGGTTTTATCAGTGTAAAGTGGACGGCGAGGCCTGTGGTGGACTGGGGGAGACCCGGGTCAGGAAACAGATGTGAAGCTGTGACACACAGCAGCCAATATAATATAAGCTGCTTGACCTCTGTTAACCCTTCGCACTGCCTCCACTGATGAAATGGGCAACACAGAAGATGCACACACACACACACACACACACACACACACACACACACACACACACACGAAAGCAGCGAGTACAATCATTTCTCCATTTTTCATTTCAGGGTCACAGTGTTTTTTCTTTCACCGCAGAAGAAAATTACCATAATAATAAATCTGTGCTGGTCGGTGGGTTTTGATTTGACAAACACTTCATCAGTTGCTGAGATTTCTGGCTCCTGGAATATTTTTTTTGGCTCATGCTGTTTTGGAAATCTTTAACAACATTTGATTATTGGTCCTTTCCACGTGTAGGAAAGTTTCGATGAGAAATTTGGCTTCGTCAATCGTCACATTTCCCCAAAAACACTCCGTTAAAATGAAATGCTCGACGCAAACCCCTCATGAATATTGAGGTACATATTGCTCCATATTGCTTTCACTCATTCTCACAGCAGAGGATGACTGTAGGTGGTGTCAGGTGAGGTGACTGGAGAAAGGCAGGTGTGTCCCAAAACTGGACAGAGATCTTTGGAGAGTTTTAGCTGTGCAGAGGGTTTGAGGAGGCAGGTAGTAGGTTTGGAAGCCAGCACCAACTTAGACAATGATTCAAGAGATATCGTCTCAAAATTTGTTAAACCAGAGACTATCTGGGATTCAACCTAATGGTTGCTGTGGAGCAAGTTGGGCTCCGGTGTCAAAATAGTTACTGATTGAGTGGGAGAAAGAGGCTGTTCAGAGGACAGAGCACGTCTGGAGTTCAACTGGAGGTTGAACAATTCCACTTTAGGTTTTTGCCGTTTGCGCTCTAGTCTCCTGTGGACCTGCTTAAGGGCACGTGTTTCTTCAGTAAACCAGGGTGCAGAGCTATTCGACCGTTTGGGTGGTTAGAGGTGCGTCTGAATCCAGGAGACCAGACACTGCATTGAGGGGAGCCAGGACCACCGAAAATCCCTCACCAAGAGCAGTTAAAGCTGATGGACCAGTGTGTCGACTGGTAAATACATCAGCACCAACGTTACGAGGACGGGCTAGTGTCTGACATCACGGATGCGATGGGGAGTTTCGGATCGGAAACCACCGTCCCAGCGAGACAGAATCAGGTCAAGCGTGTTTACCTCTGCAGTGAGTGGGTTGACGTAGAGGATCAGAGACTATGAACTAAGAGGAAGAAAAAAGAGATTTAGCTTCTCTTTTTTTGTGTGATTGTTTTGGCGATTTAGTGAGAATATTAAACATTGAGGCTAATTTATCAGATTTTTTTTTTCAGCAGCAGCTGCTTATTTTTCCGCATCCAGCATTTTTGTAGCAACCTGATCCTTCATCTGGATCTGGTGTTTGAGTCCAGTATTCACTCTCTTTTAGCTCTGGTTTTGGTCTCCACCAAAAATACATCATTGTCATCACCTAATCTGGCACAGTGGCCGCGTCGAAAGACAACAGAACGGTCATTCAGGCCTCTCTCTCTCTCCTCCTCCCTGTTGTTTTTGGTTGGAGTGTATTAATCCACAGCTGTGACCTGCAGCAGGATGGGTGATGGTGTTGGTTTGTCTGAGGGCGCCTTCATCACACATCACTGCAGCGTCCCGACTTCCTGCTTGTGTTCACTCGTCCTCGCTGCTCTCAGGTGAATAGAGTCATTATCTTTTGTAGACCGGTGTATGAACGTGGCAGAATTTATTAAAGCGTGAGGAAATTTTCCTGCCCTACTTTCTGACCTTTTCTTCCACTTGCTGTGGTTTTATTGAATTGTCCTGTGTGAAGGAAGGTTCTCCTTTTTCTACATGTAATAGTTACTCCTACTGTTATTTCTGGATTATGAAGCTCTCAGGGACATTTCTATAGTCAGCATGCTCCGACCTCTGACCCTCAACCTCCTCCTCCTCCTCCTCTTAAATGTAACTCAGGAATAGAAGCTTTTTCTTTTTCTTTTCTTTTCCTTTCTTTTCTTTTCTTTTTTGCTGCCATCTGTCTGGTTGCTCTATAGGTGGTTCTGAATAAGAAATGTTGACACAGATCCGGTGTTGGTTCTCCCTCGCTGTCCTTCTGTTGATAAGTAAACAGAGTATTTCCATAACAGTGACCCACATACTGGAGGATTTCGTGGATGAAAAAAAAATGCCTGCAGACTGATCTCATTATGCACCAGCATTTCACATTTACGTAACAAATTCCTCTGCGTTATTTAGTAGATGGTTGGGATTGAGCAATTTGGACAGAAAAATTAAGATTACATCCAAATAAGGGGCTGGCGGTTATCTTTCCCTTAACAAAGACGACCTTGATAGTTTTCTGTCGCAAAATTGCCACATGACGCTGATCATTTTTTAGCTGTAAAAATTAGATTGGCGGTTGTGCAATTGATGGGGACTGTGTGCAACCGCTGAATGAAAGAACCGTACAATAGAAATAAAGCACTCATTGAATTCTAATCCGTTGATATTTATTTACTTTGCTTTGTAACATATTTGGGAAGTAAGAACTACATGTACCAGGGCCCTAGGAAGGTCATGCGTAAATATAACGTGTCCTCCGTTTAAGGCAAAGCTAAAATTCAAATTAGAAGAAGGGATTTAGTATCTTCTCCACCATAATTACAGACTGTATGAAACAGTGTGAGGAAGGCTTTTGCATCTAGACCAGAGTGTTGGGGGAAATCTGAACAGAGACGTTAAATGAGAAGTGAAACTCTCAAAAAACTGAAATATTTTCTTGGTTTTTTTAAATTCCATGTGTTTCACGTGGTGCGGTTGCACCTGAAGTCAAGTGAGAAGTCTGAAGACGTTAGTTTAAAGTGTTTCCACGTGAGCAAAAAATTCACACTCTGACTGTTTGTGCCAACTAACAGTGGTGGAATGTAACTAAGTAACTTTACTCAAGTACTGTACTTGAGTATCATTTTGAGGCACTCGAGTATTTTCATTTTATGCCACTAATCACTAATAATAATCAACTGATAAATGATGATATATGACTATAATAGATGAAGCTGCCCATCAGAATGTTAAGTGGTTGAAATTAGCTCCACCTTTACCAGCTGCAACATTAAAGTGACATACGCATTCATCTTTCCTTCATCCTTATCCAGTAATATTATATATATCATTCTGAAATGGACCTGGCTGCATAATGAATACTTGTACTTTTGGTACTTGATGCTAATAATTGCGTACGTTTGGTGACTGCAGGATTTTCACTCGTAACAGAGTATTTCTACTCCGTGGTTTTGCTACCGTTATTGGAGAAAAAGGTCCAAGTTCTTCTTCCACCGCTGCCAGTTGAGCACGTTGAACGATTAATTGTGGGAATAATTTGGAGGAGGAAGCTTTTCTGGCGGCTGGTGGAAAGTTTCCCGGCCGATCGAATTGGACTCATGAGCTCAGTATTTCTTTCTTATTTTTTCTAACTTTAATCTTCTGATAAAATGCCAGTGTGAATCTTTTCGTGCATTTTTTTCTCTACTTTTTCCCGGAGAGTTTCCCGTAACTGGTGGGTTTTTCTGTTACGCTGCTTTTTCATCTTTTTGTGATCGATCCTTGATGATGATGATCTGTGGGACCGAAAGTCGGAAGACGTCTTTCAGTAGAAGAAACATGGACATGTGGACTTGACTGCCTTCATTGAATATGAGCTTTGTCTTTGTACAGCTGCATAAATAAATATGTGCCATCACGTGTCCCACTCTGTTAAATCACGTGTTGTTTTCTTTTTTTTCCTTCCTGCAGGTTCAAGCGTCCCGTGTCGATGGGGGCGCCGAGAATGGACGCCGCTATTCCCATGATCCCTCACCAACAGGTAGCGTAACCCAGAATGCATTTCTACTGCTGCAAACGGCCGTACTCAGATCTGCCCTGGATACTGCAGTGAAGCTGACGTGCTGTTGTCTGTTATCGATCCCAGTAGCACAGTGTAAATATTGATGGTGAAGAAATCCTCCGTGGCTGAAGGTTGCTGATGTGCATTTGTATTTTCTTGGCCATGGAGTATAACTGCAGCGCTGTGCAAAAGTTTTAGGCTCTAGAAGTGAAGTGAGGATGTTTTCAGGTTAAAACCGTGAATAGTTTTAATTTCTCAGTGAACTTCATCCAAACTGCAGTAAACAGAAAGAACCTGAATCAGATCAGTATTTGCCGTGACCCCCCTTTGCCTTTAAACCAGCGCCAGTTCTCCTCGCTACACCTGCGCACAGTTTTTCAGCTTCATGGCAGGTAGGTTGTTCCAGCATCTTGGAGAACCTGTAACGGTTCCTCTGTGGATTCAGTCTGTCTCGGTGTCTCCTGTCCCTTCACGTGGTCCCAGACTGACTCCATGATGCTGAGATCAGGGCTCTGTGGGGGCCAGACCATCTGCTGCAGTACTCCTGGTTCTCCTGGTCTCTGAAGACAGGTCTTTATGACCCTGGCTGTGTGCCTGGACTCGTTGTCCTGCTGCAAGATGAATCTGGGACGATCAGACGCCTCCTGATGATGGAGACGAACCTAAAGTGTCTAAAACCTTTGCACAGTGCTGTGCACAGGTTTTTTGTTTTCTATGAGTATTACAGCTCCCTGTCTTACACACACACACACCCACACACACACTGTGGACTCAGACAGAAGGGGATGTGTGAAGTGTCAGTCACATTGGTTCAATACAATGGGCTGCTGCCCCCTGGTGGCCACAGGAAGAAAGACAAAAGGAAAAACATCCATTCATGAATGTTTTCACACAAAAAAGCTTGTAACTTAGCCCACAATTACAAAAATATTTTATAGTATAGTATATTGGGGTGGACAAAGTTATCAGTACAAAACATTTATGAGATGCTAATAGTCAAAATTTTAAATAACATTTTGTGTTTGTAATATTAAAATATTTTTAGGATAAATGAAAAAATAAGGTGCACAAATATTTATACGTTTTACTTTCAGGCTTTTATACTCGTAGAATTGTTCTTGTTAAAAAAATCCTCAATCCTCACATTTTCACTACATTTACAGTAGAACTTGCCCATAAAACATACTGGTCAGCTATTGACAGTACTCTGCTCCCTCCCCCTCCCATCTCCTCCCCCCCGACTCCCCCTCCTCCACCCGAAGCCTCAGTCGGTGCAGGTCAACGGCTGCCTGTCGGCCGGCAGCGCCTCCTCCGGGCCTGCAGCGGCGGTCAGCCCCGCTCAGAGGAAGCAGTATAACTCCCCCATCGGCCTGTACTCAGAGGAGACTCTGAGGGAGATGGCGGCGATCCAGGCGGGTCGGCCTGCGGGGTACGTAGAGGCGAGACGCGTAATCGCAGGTTGACGAGCGGAGGCGGAAACGTGGCGGGAGTTTTGAAGCCTTCCCTCAGAGGCAGAGCTGCTGCGCTGGCAGACGGCGGGAATGAAATCCAAACCCAATTAACCGGAGATGAGGAAACGGTGTTTCTCTGGCCAATGTAGCAGTTTCTGAGAAGAGCTTCTTCTCCCGTCAGCTGCCACCGCCGCAGAGGTGGAAGTAAACAAGTCGCTGCGCTGATTCGAGTCACGTTGCTCTGTTTATGTGGTTCAGTCACGTTATTCTCTGACTGAACTACTCCAGCTCAGCGATGAGATGCCGGCATTAGCTTCTACAAGGTTACTTGGCCCTTTAACATCCCAGGCTTTCCAGATTCAAACGAACCGTTCCAGCTTCCAGCTTTTCTGATTGATGAATGTTATATTTTAACCGCAGCTTACTCTTCGTTGTTTAAGTTAGCCGAGTATAAGGTGGCCCCGAGCTGCAAAACACAACAAAACACAGCTCAGGGCCACCGTAGCTGTGGCACTTAGCTTGAGTCAGACATTACCTGCACCGCAGCAGCAGCTCCACCTCTGAGACTCCCAACATTATCCCGCCACGTTGACCAACACGTCAGCACAGCACAGCCTCCGTAGGACAAGTGTGTCCTTCTGATTGGCGATCGATAGCTGGACCTCTGCCGACCTTTGACCCTGAACAGAAGGAGAAAAGCGGGCACATCAGAACATTCAGTGTTTTAAAACCCCGGGAAGAAACAAAACAGGGGCTGGAATCTGAGATCGAGAGCTGAAAAATTATAAACCGAAGAATCGTGGGTGTGGATTGAAGATCAGCTCAGATTCGACGGGGTGAATCTGAGCTGCGAAGCGAGAGGAAGACCTAGAGCGCCGGTTAAAACAGGACGTGTAGCCGAGATGTGTCAGTGATGATGATGGAAACTGTTAGTGAGCAGTGAGGAGGAGGATTAGGCGTCCTTCTGGGCTTAGAGTGAAGACGACAGCTCATCCAAAAAACACATTGCTGTCCTTTAGGCGGCAGGAGCAACACAACACACACACCTAACCTCCCCCCAACCGTAAACCCAGGACTCACCCCAGAATCTAATGACTTAAGTTATGGGGACTTGTTTTTGTCCCCAGAAGGAAGTCGAGTGACTTTGTAAAACAGAGTTATGTCCCCACAGCATTAATAATACAAGCACAAGCACACACACACACACACACACACACACACACACACACACTCCTGTAACAGATCAAAATACACACTTCCACTTTAAGCACTCACAGCCCTGAGCGTTGCAAAGCTGTGATGAGTGATAGTTATGTGGCTGTTACCATAACGATTCACAATCATAGCTACACACACGCACACACACGCACACACACTTTTACCCAGCATGCCTATGGTGTTTCCTCAGTTCACAGTGCGATTCGGTTACTGTATCACCGAACCGGCCAAACACCTGTCGGCTCCTCTGGCTGCTCTTAAAGGTCAGGGAACCTTCTGGGGACACACACACACACACACACACACACACACACACACACACACACACACACACACACACACACACGTTGACCTTGGTCACTTCTTGCGTCCATTTCCTAGAGTCTCACCCTAAAATTAACCTTATCCACTGACCCCAAAAATCAGCTTTTTCCCAGTTGGGGACACGGCTTTTTTTCCCCAATTGGACAAACGCTCAACTATTAACTGGTCTTTAATTGCCTATATAGTAGTAGTATGAAAGATACACACACACACACACACATCCTGCCTGGCTGCCCTTTTCTTACCTCTGAACATTAACACTTAGAGAGTTAGTTTCTTCCTCAAAGTTCCTGAACACAGACGTGTCCATAATTTCGTAGTCGTCAATTTCCGATTACATGAGATAAAGCAAAGCTGGAAATCCCAACAAATGAGAGGCTGGAACCAGGAAATATTTGGCATGATGAGCCCAGCCCAGTTGGCCCAGCTCGGTATCCATGCTGGCCACATTTCATGCGACTCACTGCTCACAGCGAGGGCGCCCGTCCAGTAAAGTTCAAAAATACAGAAATGCAATCACACTGCGAAACTGCTGAGCCGGCAGGTTTTTTTCATTTTCAAGTATTTTTATGCTTTTATTAGAGACAGCTGGGCAGTGGAGGAAAGTAACTATGTACATTTACTCATGTACTGTACTTGTGTTTTGAGGTACTTGTACTTTACCCGAGCATCTCCACTTTCTGCTCTTTAATACTTCTGCTCGGCTACATTTATGTGACAGCAGCAGTTACCAGTTACTTTTCAGATTAAGATTACCTTAAAAAAACACTTATGATATAACGCTTATGAAATACAACAGATTGTTAAAGATTTAATCTTTGGTTTCCAGCTTTGTTTTCTTTTGTGTCTCTTTGTCATGTTTCAGACGTCTGTGAATAATCAGTTCCACTAAAACAGATGTTTCCCTTCTAAACTTCTCACATGGTTTCATTTAAAAACCGTCCGAGGCCCAAACATTTAAACTGATTCAATATTTAGCAAAAAAGTAAATAGAAAAGTGAAAAAAAAGTCACTAAAGATGAGTGAATCCCAACTTTGTTGCTTCTTCTTTCCTCTCCCGTGAAGCATCTCATTGAGAAGCAGAACTTTGACTTGTAATGGAGTATTTTTACATTGTTGTCCTGGTACTTTTTCTTGAGTGAAGGACCTGAATACTTCTTCCACCACAGAAGTAGAGTGATGACAGGAAATGAAGGAGAGAGAGATGCAACAAGCCCCCAGACGTTGTGGTTCATGGTCGGTAGCCGTGGGGCTCCTTTTTTATTAATAGTGAAGCCGGATTTGGAGCTGAAAACCTCAGATCATGTGTGTGTGTCGGTGGATAACGTGAACGTAACTCTACCGGACCCAACAAACAACCGACCAACTGAACGAGCGTCAGAAGATCAGAGGATCCACACTGGTGGTGACGGCGCCCCCATTGTTTTTGGTCCAGCCTGGTGGACTTCAGTCATACGTACTGTTGTGTGGCTTCCAGGCTGCACGGGGATAAAAATGTCCACCGCTTGTCTGTGGTGATGAAAATTCCCGAACCCTGTAAACCAAGACCTTCCCTGAAAGCGTTTTATTTTATACACTTTTTTTACAGTAAAACTTCTCTTCATCATCTATACATCAAAAATAAATATCATGGCTTATAAACTGTGTGTAGTGAGTTGAGTGTATGTTCTTCCTTCCTACTATTATTATAACTATTATTGATTTTACATCGTCGCATCGATGCTGCGTCTAAGAATCTCTCTTCACTCACAGATTTGACTGCTGTGCAGCCTTGGAGGTTATGGGAGGATACTGGAGTCCTCTGTCTTAACCTGGGCCCCTCTCTGACCTCTGACCTTTATTTCTTCCCTCTCTTTAGCCCGTTCCTCTTCCCATCATCCTTCAGCTGAAGGACCTCGCCGAGCCGCCGATTTCTCGGATATTCGCTGATTTTCTTGTGTTTTTTCTAACGACTTTATCTCCTCTGTCTTTCTTTCCTTCCTTCTCTCCTTTCTCTCTCGCCTCCTCGCTGTCGACCAAACAAGGTTTTCTCCCCTGCCGCTCCCAAGTTAGTATCCTCTCCCGCTGACTGCATCCTGGACGTGTGTTTGCTCTGTTGTGTGGTCTTTTTGAGGCATGGTTTGGTTCTGTGGCTGATTTTAGACGGATTGTGTGTCATGGTTTTCCCTGCTGGGATTTTAAAGACACAGTTGTGTGTCTTTAAAAGTGCTGCCTGTAGCCTTTTTTAATCATCAGTACATCACACTCCAATAATAGGTAACTGGGTAGAATTACCATGAACAAATAAGACCGTAGTGGAAATAGCTGGTCGCGTCTGAGTGTTTTTATAAATTAAGTCCATGTGTCCAATCAAGCTCTGTTGTTTCCTACTGAATCTCTTTTGTTCTTTCAGTTTCATGCTGTGAACTGATCCAGTTTATTTCCCTCCAAATACAGAAAAAGATGGTAAATTTGAAGGTGAAATATACCTGAAGACATAAAATTAATGTAATGATGATTTGTTGATGCTGAAAAGACCAAAAAAAAAAAAAAAAAATCAGCTTTAAAAGTCGAGATTGTCTGTGTGTGATCCTGGTCCAGCTGTGCTCCAGGACACCAAAGCCCGCTTGATCTGCACTTCCAGGCCTGGTTCAGACCCACTTTGGCTCTGCGTGGAAGAAAACAGCCCTCGGGCCAGTAACACAGCGGGGGTGTCAACACACAGCAGAGAAGTTGAACCTTAACTTTTTCCGCCAGGCAATGCGACGCCGTCCGGCACGGCGCTGCATTGCCGGGTCATATACAAGCATATACATATACATTTACCCAGACCCCCCGATTCTGCTGTCAGTTTCAGATGCTATCATATAATCCAACAGCTGGCTCCTTTTTGAAGCACACTGACCCCCTATTCCTGGGGAGTCATTCACGGTCCGTGAGCCATTGATGATGGAGTTCCTCAGGAAAACGTTTGGGAACCACTGCCGTTATAATCTGAAGGTTTCCCAGGGTTTTCTCCTTCTTCAGTTTTTTCTCAAATCGCTTGTAATTTTTAGTCATATATCCCCTGATCCTAAAGCTTCATTTATACGTCCTACAGCGCCTTCATAGCTACACCACAGCTGACGTACCTCCGGCTGTAGCCAGCTGTCACTCTACATCACAGAGTTGAATGGAACGGTTACTATGGGGAAATTGATTTAAGCAGGACACGGCCCGGTCATGTTTCCGACGGACATGTCTCCGCTGTTGCAGCGTAGCCACTAACCAGCGATGTCAGACGCTGAACGTAGAAATGAAAACCTACGCCGTAGGTTTCTATATTGGGACTCCTGTTAACCCTTTACGTCAAACACAGATCCAGCTTCAGGGTTAGGTTTGACCCGCAGGGATCAGCGAATGGGTGGAGGTTGGTGATGCTTTTGGTGACTGTCGGTGAAACAGCGAGGTGTGCTGGATTAAATCACACCCACCTGGTGCTCCAAGTGCAGTTTTGTGTGTGTTGATAGTGAGTGAATGAGCATCACTGTGGTTTTCTGTGTGTTTGAGACTGAGAAGCTGTTGTTGTTGTTGTTGTTGTTGCTGTTGTTGCTGATACAAAAAAAGAGAAATGAGTCTCCAGCTGATAAAGTAGCAGCGAGCTAATCAGGTGTCAAATCCCTTCTGTGTTATTGTGAATGATTTTGTTGCTCCAGTGTTTGTGGTGTGTCGATTGGCTCTGCCTGCACATTAATATATTATTTATAAAAAAAAAATTTAAAAAAAATGCTAAATGTAATTGATTAAATTCCAGCTGTGATTTTGGTCTGATACAATCATCTACATTATGTCGCTTGGCATTTCTGTTCTGTCAGTAAAAGGTCACTGACGCATTTTTCCGAGTTTCCCGTTGAAGTGAGCTGCTGTGACATTTCATGGTGGAAGCATGTGGACGTTTGAAGCATGAGGCGTGATCAGAGCTATATTTAAACAAAAGAGATAAGGTCAAACTTATCATCTCTAACTGAATGTTTTACGTTTTTTTCTGCTTGTTGTGAAGTGAGGATGAAGGTATGAAGTGCTTTTGTTTTTGCCGTGGAAAAGGACGAAGGCGCCACAAAACACGATAGATGACAGAAGGTTTGGACAATCGGGAACATTCATACAACGAATTAACTAAACAAATTAAACCAAAACGGACATAAACAAATTATATTCCGCCTTTATTTGACTTCAGTCTGAAGATTTGCAGAACAAACCCCAAACAAATGCGAAGCTGTGAGCTGAAGGTAGCACAAGATGTGGTTTGAAATAAAAATGAAGTCACTGATCCGGATCCTGTCTGAGAAGGTGAAACTCTGGCAGCCTCGTTTGGAACGATACGGTACAAGCCCGTGTTGGTTTGGTGAATCTGCTGTAACCTGACTCCGGTGCTTCGATGCGACTCAACTACAACCTGACGCGACAGTCACATGCAAACTGACATCACACAAGATGATTCCATTCCTGTTTAAACAGAACGAAAGGACGTTTTTTTCTTCTGATTTCTTCCTGATTCCAACCAACCAATACCTGATTAGTTACACATCGCACAGCTTCTGATTCCCACAAGGTTCATTGTTAGTTTTCTCCCTTTTTTGAACCGGTGCAGCAGTGTATCATGAAATGTCCATCCACTGCAACCTCCCCGTGCCGAGCTGTCCCCCCATTGACCCTGTCTCATAGAACAGGGTCCTTTGAATACGGCTGATCTGCAACAGCAAGTATAAAGGAAATATAATAACTGATGTGATGAGGAAATTTGACAAGTGGCAAATATGTTGATACTGAACGAATCAGTCAGATGTTCACAGACAACGTGTTTGTTTTCCACCAACACATCTGATCCTGCGGCAAAACATCCACCGGTAGAGAGTCCAGCATCATGAGACTGGTTTACGGTTCTGTTCAGACTCTCACAGCACCTGGTTGTCACCTGGATCTCAGTTAGACGTGGACTCTGTGGACACTCAGGACCGAGCAGCAGCAGCCTGAGTGCCAACAGAGGCCTGGCTCAAACACAACCCCCGTTGGAAATGCTCATAGAGGTGGTTTTACATGGTTTATCCCAACATCTACAAATTCAGTTTAACTACTGAGAAATTTCCAAAGCAAACAATCAGTTTTTTGCCTTGGGAAGTCAATGGTCAGCAGGAAAAGCAAAGTATAAAGGACAGTCTGTGAAAAAGTGTGACAGAGTTTAGCTTCTCAGACAAGACTCTCATTGTCCTGTGATGCTCTGTGTTCTTCGTCCTCCTCCTCCTCCTGATGGGAGCTGAATTCTGGTGATTAAACTGGTGAAACTCTGGTCAATGACTGAAATCTCAAATCTGAGGTCCACATTAAGTCCTTTGAGTGTCCTATTTTCCTTCCGTTTGCTGTGAGCATGACCGGCCTGGATGTTTCTTGTTTTTAAAACAAACCCCATCCACTACACCGCCCGCCTCGCTGTTTCACCTACTTCCCTCTTACCTTTTCCTCCAACCATCCGCCCCCGCTCCCCCGACTTCGCCTTCCTTTCCCGTCTCTGTCCCCACCCATCCACTGCCACATCGCCCCCTCCGCCCGACAGCGCCGGCTTCAACCCCGGCGTGCTGAAGGACACCGCCCTCTCCACCCATAAGCCCATCGAGGTGAAGGGCCCCGGAGGTAAGGCCACCATCATCCACGCCCAGTACAACACGCCCATCAGTATGTACTCGCAGGACGCCATCATGGACGCCATCGCAGGACAGACACAGGCCAAGGGGCACGACGCCAGGTAAGAAGACCACCACCACCTCCTCCTCCTCCTCCTCCTCCTCCTCCTCCTCCTCCCTCCCGTGTTCCTTCTTTCTCTTCTTTCCTCAGCATCTCTCTATCTACTCATCTACTCATCTTCCTCCTCCTCTTTCTCCCCACGTACACTCCTGCTCTCTCCTTCCCCTCTCGTCCTCGTCCCTACTCTCTCAACGCTGTCTTTCAGGAATCGAACTCATTAATTTCCAGGAACGAATCCGGAAACACGATTCCACCGGAATCACGTTTTCTTATCATCATAACGGTGAAAGAGTTGCAAAATGTTCCCCCTGAGCGTTTCTGCGAAACCTTAATTTACACAAATTTATTTTATTTTTTCTACATTATTCACAAGTAGCAACTAAAGCATGATTAATGTTTTCATGGTTTAAGGTTAAGGCTCAGAAAAGATGGCGGTCTAGGTTTAATATTTCAGAACCTAAAGTGACGTGAAGCACGAGAGATGATGTGTCCACCTAATGACGTTTTACCAGAAAAACAACCTCTGACCAGCCTTAACCAAAGTGTTTTTGTTGTGTAGACCAAACCAACTGCAGGACTCTTTGTGTCAAAGTCCTGAACTTTGAACGCCCCCTTTCCGCCCCCGGCCGCCTCTGTGCCCTACAAATACGTAGCCCTGAAAACATGTCGCCCCCTGGACGTAATCCAGTCAGCAATCCTGTTTCGCTCAGAACGTATTTGGTGCAACAAACTGTAACGTACACATTTCCTGAAGACAGAGTTTTGGTTTTGTCTTCTGGTTTCTTGAAGACAGCATTGCCCCTCGGTGCTGCCTTCTTGTTTTTCCTCCTCCTCTGCTCTTTTCCCCTCTTTTCATCCTCTTCTTTGTCATTCCTTGATTCTTTTTCTCAGTCTTCCATTTATCACGGCCCTTCTCCCCCTAAACTCACACTGCCGGGTATCCCGGTAATTAATCCCACTCACGGTCCTGTCCTTGGCAAACACACTCTTCCCTCCCCTCCTCTTCTTCCTCTTCTTCGTCCTTTGTGTTCCTACTTTGTCCCCCGATGGACTCGCTTCTCTTTCAAGTGATTGTGATTCAGTCAGTCAGCTCAGTTGTGAGCTAACCGGTGATTTTTTTTCAGGGCTGACTGGTTGGCGCTGGTTTTACGAGCGCGGGAGCCTGTGATGTCCAGTTTTCAGTGCTGTTTGTTTGTTGTCGGTTTGCGGTCATTTGTCCCGCAGCAGCGTTTGATGCGCTTTCAGCGTTTCATGTGGTGAGCGTGTGACTTTTCCTGTGGAGATCTCTAAGTGCTTGGATGCAGTTTAATCGGTTTCATCTGCTGAGCGGCTCTGAGCCCGTGTTCCTACACTTTCCACTGTTATTCTAAATGTCATCCATCACGTGGTCATTTGTCTGGACACACTTCCCGATTAAAGGCACAGTCCGTGGCTGGTTCAGCGTGGTCAGCATGATGATTTCAGCACAGTGTGAATGGTGCGGTCTGCGTTTGAAAGCTGAGCCGACGGACACGTCACGTGCACCGTCAGCGCCGAGCCTCCTGACATCCTGAAATCTCAGGAAATCACATGATGTCTGAAAATTCAAAAAGCACAAAATCGGAGAAGAATTTCTTTCACCATCTGGAAAATATGTGACGTAGGTACAGAGAGTTTCTTACCCCCACGTCTAATCCAGGTTTCAGCTGCCTCACTCTGATCTAAAACCTGACTTCAAATTCAACCTTTGCAATTTTACAGTCAATGTGCGAATGAGCTTTGACAAGGGGGGGGGGATGTGACTGGAAATTTGATTCAGCCGCTGGTGAGGTTGTGGGGGGGTTTTCAGATTCCCAGGTGATTGTCATCATTTTCTTGCAGCTAAAAGTGCGAGATCGGTGTATTTCTCTTTAAACTGATCCCGAGGGTCCGACTTGCTCTTGGCGAGTGAAAGTGAGGAGCCACTGGAATATTAAAATGTAGAACTTCAGACGGTCTGGTCTGTGTCAGGACCACGACTTTGGCAGAAAATCCCCCGCTGCTTTTTACAGCCCCGACACAAACAAAGACGATGAGTGAGTTTTTCTGGTGTGTTACATGTTCTCTGCAGAGCTTCGAGCTGTAGGAGCCGTCATGAGTTTCTGAACAGGAAAAGACGACCAGACCTTGTTATTTAAACTAAACTCAAGGTCATTTTTTTAAGTGTCAACTTATGTGGAGCGAGTGGACGTCCCCGCCTTATTCCACAAGTGAACATGTACTGATCAACTCTGCCATATAATTTAATTTGCCTTCTGGTAGAGAACCACATGACAACTGTCAGTCGCTTGTCTGCCAGTTTAAGATAAGAGCTCCGGACAAAACAATCTGAAAACCAATGTAAATCTCCAAGTTCTCCTCCCAGCCTGATGTTTCGTGTTTACGTCCTGATCAGTTATGACCGTAACTTACTCCAAACCATGCATTTATTTCGCAGGTCGAAAAGCAAAAAAATTTTTTTCCTGTTTTTCAGCTCTCTGCTCTCAGAGAACATTTTTCAGCCTGAGGTGTCCAGAACTCAAAAACACCTCAGCCCCATTAGAATCAGTTACTAACAGGCAACTGCTAAAAACACAGAACAACATCTGACACGAGTTTCTTGCTCCTCCCTCACTTTTCCGTGCATGCCCTCTGCCTGGAGACTGGTTGTTGCATCTTGCCTCTTTGATTTCCGGTTTTCCTTTCTGAAACGTCACAGAGAGTCGTGTCCCCGGTTGCCAGGCTCCTCTCGTTTGCCATTAGAGACAAACGCAATCATGGAAGACGATACTGCTGTGTCTCCCTCTTCCATGGTTCTGCAGCTCCCACCCAGATTATACTAACAATCAATTTTCCACCCGGTCGGAAAATTGCACCTGGAGAGAAAACAGCGCTCTTGTTTTTTCCCCCGAGAGGAAAAATGATATTGCTCCAAACATCCCCACACTCATTCTTCATTTCAGCGGCTCTATTTTTACACCAGCTCTAATCGAAACGTTAGCCCGAACAAAACCACCCGGCCGTACTCAGGACGAGCCTCGCTGAAAAACTAGCCTACACTCCTCCTCCTCCTCCCTGCTTTCTCGTCGTCTCACCAAACTCTCATTTACAGAGAAACATCCTCGGAGTACGAAACCAAACCGATGAAAAAAGTTGAGTCGTCTTCAGTCCTCTTGTGTTGAAGTAACACTGGGTAATAGACTGAGGGAAAGAGGGTCTGTGCAGTTAAACTGATAGAAACTGAATGTTCTGAGCTCGCCTCTCCTTCTTTTGGTGGTCTACATCTGTTCCTCCTGTTTCTAACGAATGAAAATCCAATCTAAAGCCTGTAAAACGTTGCCTGTCTCTAAACTGAACATTTGCCGCCTTCATTGGTGGCGTTTTTAACCCTTTCATTTATTTTCATGTAGAGTGACAGCCCAGCATTCTAGACTGTAGTGTCCTCAGAGCTTCCTCTGTCTCCATCTTCATCTTCGTTTTATGCAAAATCAAATCAATACCAGCTCATTATTGCTTTGTTTTGATTTTTTTAAATCTCACCCAAGATCAAGTCCATTTTCTGCTTGTGTGTCTTTTTGGATATCAGATAGCTGATTTTATTTTAGCCCTCCAGGGTGTCCAAAACTTTCCCCTCTTCAACCAATAAGAACCACTTTAAGTTCCCAAAAGTCCATGCAGCCCATTTTTACTCAGTCCAGGGACTAAAGCTGTTGCTTTGGTGTTTTGGTGTTGACCTCTGTGGTTTTGGGGGGCGGGGGTTTGGCGGCCTCTCTCTGTGGTTGCAGTACTCTCCCAGTTAAAGATCGTCTTGTAGACAGTGCCTCCCCGGTCTATCAGGCCGTCCAGAGTGCAGAGAAGGACCCGGACCTGGGCGAATGGGGCCGCCGCAGCACCCACTTGCAGTCCAAGTCCTTCCGGGTCCTGGCCCACATGACCGGAACCGAGTCCTGTAAGTTTCCTTTTCTGGATTTTATTTCTGTGCACCTGATATTCTCATATAAAAGCTGGTATTAAAATAATATACAAAGGGTGACCGTGACGGCATTTCTCACTATTTTCGGAATTTTTACAAACCAAACCAAACAATCAATTGATTCATTGATAAAATAATCGGCAGATTAATCCATAATGGTGATAATCATGAGCGGTCACATGCAGATTAAAGTCGTGCTTCTCAGCAGCATAATAAAGTTCAGTTACCTGCCTCGCAGATGTTTAAACTGGAAACGACTGTGAAGCAGAGAAGGGTTTGTAACGGAGCGCACTGAGCGTGCTCCCTAACGTCTCCTCTCCTGTGTGTTTTCTGTCTCTGTAACAGTACCAGAGGAGGAGGAGCAGGAGGCGCTGAGGAGGAGCAGGTAGGCCGCAGAGCTCCACTAGACAGCTGCTGACCCCCGGCTCCTCACCTGTTCACTCTGCCCCGCCCCGTGCACCTCTGACCCGGCCTCCCGACACACGGCCCCCACCTCCACCTACGGCCCCGTCCGTAAAAAGCCTCATTTCTAAAACAGGCTCCGTTCTCTGAACGCGCGGCACTTCAACAGGCCAACATGGTGTGAGCCCAGTTGGCATCCAAAATAAACCCTGGTCACTGTCGTCGGGTTTACGGAGGAATTCACTGTATCTCTGATAACACGGCCAATTTTATTCTGAAACCAAAGCCTCATGAGGGGACGGTGAAAACCCACAGTCAGTGCTCATATATTGGTACGGTGGCTACAGACAGAACGAGGACATTTAACAGAGAACGTCAAACCTGTGAAATGAAATGAAATAGATCCAACAACAGCCAGAAACCTTTAGCTACAGGCCAAACTGAGTAGGGCTGGTTTGTTTTTAAAAATGTCCTTATTTTTTAAACCTTACTTTTGCCTCGACTTGAACAGCTGTAATTGCACCAGCAGATCTTTAATGAATCAATAATAAGCTACAGGCTCTCATCATAACAACATCGACCTGTAGGTGACAAAGCTGAGGTCGTTTGTATCGGAAAATGAGCTCAGGTATGAAGTTTACATCCCAAATCTGAGCTCAAAGACCCGCTCGTATGCAGGAAGTGCTCGGATCTTTTACTGAAGTAAAAGCAGTAAAACTACAAGTGAAAGTTATGTATTCAAAGTTCTACTTAAATAAAAGTATCAGCATTAGCAGTAGCAAAGGTAGAAGTACTCATTATGCAGAACGGCCCCTTTCAGAATAATATATATTATTGGCTTAAAACTTTCTGATGCAGTGATGTACGCATCCTTTAAATGTTGCAGCCGGTAAAGGTTTTAACGGCTTTAATAAACGTATTAGCTGATCACATTTTGTATTAATAATGTGAATCTGCGCCGTAACTAAAGTGAACAGTAAACTGAGACTGAGAGCTGAGGCTGAACGTGTGGAACCACGTGTAATGAGCCGGTTTTACCAGAGGGAGGAGCAGTAGGACCGAGTTCACACTGTTCAGTCTGCTCACATAGGATCCAACATTAAACGTTGGGTTTAAAAGAAGAAGAAGAAGAAGAAGAAGAAAGTACCTCAGCAAACGAACACGTTCAGAGCTGAAGGCGATAATGAGAGATTATAATAAAGCAAATTAAACAATAAATACTTGCGGGAGAATAATACAAATAAGATCAAATTACGCAAGGTAACTACATAAAATAAGTATTCAAGGTTCTTTACACAACTGCCAGTGAAAGGGAAAGTTGTTTGCATATACTGTTGAGTTTCTTGTTAAAGAAATGTTCAAACTTGGGTAAATTTCTTCTTATAAACATGAAACTTTGTCCAGATAATTAACAGGTGAATGTTATTGTCCTGCTTAGATTCTTTTCAGGCACAGACATGAAAACCAAACAACACATCAAACTCAGGAAGGACGTAATTAAAGCTATAAAAGCACTGATGTAAGAACAATAATAATGTGCACGAGAAGGGAAAAACAAGCGTTTATCTTACTCTTCTCTCGTCTCCAGG
>NC_053410.1:1295193-1332693 GCF_016859285.1 Xiphias gladius
ATGATCTTTGGCCTTAACTAATCTTCCTGTGTATAAACAGCATGTATACAGTGCATACATATGAATGTATGTACTGTATACATGTGTGTGGCTCCAGCCCAGATTTGCTCTATTGCTCCTAATGCCCCCTCCTGTGCTGTAGCCCTACTGAGCGTGCTCCAGCTTGCGCCGACGCCGCCTCTGCCGCTCCTCCTGTTAAGGCTGCGGTGCAGCCTCTGGACCCCTCCCCCTCTTCTCCCGACCCCGCCCCTCACAGGTAACCAATTAAACATGATTTTATTCTGATCACATGAGCTGCATTGTTCCTTGATGTTAAAGTGTCAGTCTGGAAGATTTCGGTCCCGGTGGTAATGGTGGCAAATGTGGTTTAATACTGAAGGTCACAGAATTCTGGGGGCAGCAAAACGAACTATTGTTGTTGTAATAAAGAAGTCAGGCAATGATCGGCCTTCTCCCATCATTCTGAGAGTCTGCGAACAGCAGGGCACAGTGACAGGAGCCGGTTACCTGGCTGAGAAGTTGAAGGTGTGCAGCCTGTCGCCCGCAGCTCTTCATCTAACGGATCACAGTGGCCGCTCCTCCTTCTTCCGTTGCTCCCTGCAACATTTAAAACTGACCCGCTGCCCGTAGAACGACCAGAATGACCGTTGTCTTGTTTTGTCGGCGCACTTTTAATGAACGATAGCCGTAAGTGCTGAGCTCACTGACAAACACACTGCATTTCCCCTTTGACTACTTCATAATAAAACTCAACTTGTGTCTCACGGGTTAAATGCTTTTAATGTGAAGCTGCAGCAAGCAGGAAATGTTCGGTTTGCGTCGGCAGTAACTTCTTACAGCGTTTTTCCCAGGAATGTCTCCAGAGACAACAAGTTCATAAAAGTGCAAGTATATAAATATTGCAGTACTTTCATCGGTGGCCATTGGCTCAGTCAACACAGTGTTACCTCATTCTGCGATACATAGGGACTTAACAGACATTTATTTCAATGAAAATCTTCGAGGTTGACACTTTAAGTTCTGTTTCAGTGAGAGACAGTTTGGAGGAAACATGGAATCATTCGTGCATTAAGATCCCTAATTAATCTTAAAGTGCTTCTAATGTTACCAGTTACACATCACAGAAACTCGTGCAAGAACATTTTCATTTACTTGTGCTAAATCCCTTGTCCTTTTTCCAGGGAGGATTTCCTGTGCAAGTGTTTCAGTTAAGATTTATCAAACCCCCATCACTGCACAAACTCGCTGTAAATTGCTCATTTGGACACTGGGTGTCAAGTGTACATTTGTGAGACTTTATCAGCATTGTAGATTCCACCATCTGCTCCATTCATGGGTCAGATTTATTCAGCAATGAGTAAAGAGAAAAACTTCAAATCCTGCTGTTGGAAACCGACTAAACAGAACATGTGTACCAGTGTCAGTGTTCCTAACAGGACCCGAAACAAAGGGAAGAGACGATTTAGCTGCCAGTTCAAATTACAGCGTTACAGAGGTCAGACCATCTGTACATGACTCAGATGACAGGCCTGGATCGCCTGTGAATGTCGTTCATCCCTAAAAGAAATTGTAAATGCAAGAGAATTAACGAGTACCACAAATTCTCGTTAATCACCCGTACGTGCCACATAAAAATAAATCTGTTAGTACGAGTGGTTCTAGCATGAGGCCCAATAACTTCTTCATCAATGTCACAGAAAACCGAGATTTTGACTTTTAGCTATAAAACCCGAGCTGTGTTCAGTGAGTGTGTTGCCCAGCTCTGCTTAAAGCTTGGCAGGCAGTTGTTTGGACATTTTTCGTTTGCTAATCACTGTATTTGGCAGATACATGGCAGTATTTTAGTTTTATGATGACTGAAAAGAAAGTTTCGCTGCATGAAGTGCCTTGATGTAAGTAAAGTCACATGCAGCATGTCACTTTCAAAACATCTGTTTGTCACATTTTGCACAAAACATCTTTTTTATGTTGAGCTCAAAGGTTCATTAGTGACCATGAAAAATGTAGTTTGACAAAAAAATATTCTAAGCACAAATACAAGTTTTGATGCAAATAAGGCGGATTTTAATTTAGATTGATAGTTCAGTCTTAAATGCCAATTAAGTGTCATTTTAATCTGAAGTTTTGCAGAAGTGTCAATATCGATGTTTCTGGTTGTTGTTCGACTGTTGAAACTGCATTCGTAGGCAAATCTCTACAGATAATTACAATAAACATTAAATTTAAAGAAAAAGGAATAAAATAGGGTACAGTAAAATTAAATAAACACTATTCAAAAGAAAACTAGACAGGGAAAAAGAAGTTATAGAGAAAGTTATAGAGAAATAAAACAAAAATGGTTAAATATTATCACAAATATCTTGAAATAAACAAAACCGGGTCAAAACCCAGCATATGTCTGGACCACGTATGGTCGGTGTATGAAATCGAGGGCGTAGTTGAAAACTATTGTGGAACAGCTGTTAACAACTACTTTCAGTAGAAGGTAGCTGAAAAAAAAAGTCGCTGAAGGGGTCTGAAAAGTCAGTAAATCTAGCAACAAAGGCGCTAAGTTTGCAACACTGCCTGTGAACGACCCCCCATGACGCAATAGAAAATTTTCACGCCAATTTATTTTGAAAGAGCGACGACCCATGGGGAAACTCCAGCACTCGGCCAGCCGACCAATGGTGTAACTTCATCACTCAGTCAATCTGTCACGGACATTCGTGTTCGTAGGGCAGGTCTCGCTGCTCCAGTCCAGCCAAAAAGAAAATAAATCTCACTCACAGTAGTAAAGAAAATCACACCATCATGTTTACTGATGATACAAGGATTTGAAGTGACATAGTCGTGACATACAGAGAAATATAGACCCTCTTGGCTCTCCGTAGGGTCGAGTGACCGTTGTGTGTTTGATGTCGGCTACGATACCAGTTTGTTTGTGTGCGTTTGGTTGTGATCCGGATCTGGGATTTCTGCTCCGGTAGGATTTTGAGTTTGTAGCCAGACGTGTTGCGTTTGTGTGCTGGTGGGAAATTCCAAACATCTGCTAAAGTGCCTGTTTGTTGGCTGTCTGAAGGCTCATATTGTGCCGATGGTGTAATGAGTGAGACATGTTTGCTCCTCATATGTTAGGGGAATTCCTGTGCTTTTTTACAGAACAATCGGAAAACCTGTGACATTCAGTTTTATCAGCTTTGAAAGTAACATGTTAGCAAACTTGACCTGCACCTGTCACAAATACGGTGACCATACTGTCACAGTATTTGTGACTTCCTAAGTCCAATATTCATTCTCCTTTTAGATCTGTTTTTTGGTCTCTCCCAACTCTCTTTGGAGGTTGTTTGATTAAAACATACTGGAGATGGAGCTGATTATGGACAGATACTGTAGATCCCACGTCTGTTTTAACCTGTAATGAAATGCAACAAACTCAGTACAATAAAAAGCAAACGGGGCACATGAAGTGAACTGAAGCATCACCAGCAGTCGGTGTTGCTCCAGGCAGCCTACAGCTCAGGTACAGGTACAGGTTGCGGATCGTCATGGTGACCAGTGCTGTTGTTGTCTCTACACCTGCAGCCAGAAGCGACAGTCTGCCGCTGGTTACAGCCTCCAGCACAAAGCTGCAGCCTTCAGGTACAGACACCTGCAGGGATCCAGCGCTTAAGTCCACGTGCTGCCAGCGTTTAGTCCTCCACAAGCTGCCTCCTTCTCTGCGCTACGTAACACACCATCTGCCATTAAATCGGAGGCTTCTTTTTCTAAAACTCCTCGCAGTACCATGAGTGGATTTAAGGCCTCAGTGTGCTTCAAATTAACCAATATGCATGGCGTGTCGTTCGGTCTCGTCAAAGTGAAAGTGTTTTTGTCTGTTCTGAATGTCCGCACTCGAGAGGGAGGTGAAAATCCTGTCATCATAGTCTCCTCCTGGATGCATCCCACTGCCTCCCTGATCCCTGTCCAACAATTCTGAGTCTTTCTGTCTCTTAGGCCTTTTCCGTTACTGGAATTTAACAACCCGTAGATTAAGGTGAAGACAGATGTTCTGCATTTGTCCTGTAAACTGTAGATTGTTTGCACGCTATGGGAGGTGGTGGGGAGTAAGTTAAAAGCTTGATCACACTTCCCAGAAACTTTCAGGGAACATGGGTATTTTCAAAAATCAAACTGCACTATTACAGTACATATGGTTAAAAGTCACTCTGCACACTCACAAACCAAACAGTGCATAAAAAAGTCAACATTTGTCCTGGTGTCGCCTTTTTCAAGGGAACAAAACGTTCTGGTTTGTAAAGCACAGTGGAAAACGAAGCAGAACCTAAAACCTTGACCTTACAATTGGGGACAATGGAGAACACTAATAGGCGTTTTCAGCTACAGGAACATATTTGGACCCGTTGTCCTGGGTTCTGCTTTTGTTTCCACTGTCCTCCGCCCACTTTAGAGACAAGTTCCGGGAGCTACGTTTCCGCCCCCCTTCAAGAGGTAGTACTAAATCCAGTTCCAGGTCCTCGCAGTGGGATGTGGTGGGTGTTTGCAGGCTGTTCCTCGTGATTGGTCAAGCACATATGTTGTTGCATTTAACTAGAACAATCACAACAACACAGCAGCAACCACCATTTCCCTTATGTGTGTACATAAGCAAGGACTTTTTTGTAATGGAGGACGATGGGCAGCACAAATTGGACAAATGACAACATCTGTCCCGCTGTCACTTTTTCAATGACGTGTTTTCAAAATCCAGTGGCTAAGCAGGGCAAAACAGACGTCCTTTGACCTACGATTTCTAAAAGGTTCAGTTTATGGGTCGACAGGTTTCTGTAGTGGAAAAGGCCTATTTCAGACAGTCCCCTCTCGAAGAAAAGTGAGGGAAACACTTGTGTGAAGAATGAAAAGGGACTAATGAACGTGTAAAGTGGGCGTGATTGTCAGATTGTTGTCACATCTGATCCCAGCGTTGAAAAGGGCAATTCAGACGCCGTTAGACGATCCAGCAAGCACTTTGTTTGAAGCATACCGAGGCCTTTATTTTTAGAATGGGTGACCCTGATGGGAATTGAACCCTTAACCCTGGCAGTGTTGGTTCATTGCTCAGCTCAAGACATAACAACTTCATCATTTCATCATCGGAATAATGGGCTGAATCTCTCCTAACTGGCTCCAAAGGATGAAAGTCCAGCTTTTACATGTACACTAGTTGTTGTAACTGAGACTGTCTGAGCTAACAGCGTTTTTCTGGCGTCAGGCTGGTCTCAAATCCTCTTTTGTTGCACTGGTCTGCTAAAACTTTCACTAACATTTGTGTATCCTTTGAATGTATTTTGTGTATATACAATAGTAACATAAGGCCCTGTATCATGTAGAAATACTACAGAAACAACTGTTATATGTGAACTAGTCGTTTCTTTGACCTTCAAGTCAACAATTCTGTGCCTGACACATGGAAGAGAGCCGGGTAAGTATTTAGACTGGCGTTCAGTGTTGAAACTACTGATGCAACTTGGTCCCCTTAATGAGTTAAAATGTTGCTGGAACATGAAAACGTAAGGTTCACAAAATCAAACCCCTGTTGATTAAAAGCAACAGTTATTATTACAGGATAAAGGTCATTGAAGTGAAGGATCCCATGTTTCCGAAGTTTGACCAGTGCGAGCGACCGAGAGGGGGAATATTTCAGACTGCTACACTGACTCTGACCCTCTGTCCCTCTTGATGCAAATGCCAACAGATAATTAAAAATATATGTATATACACTGTATATCCCAAAGTTAACGTAGAAAGGTACAGGTTTATTATATCTACCTTTCTACCTAATCCTAATCTACCTTTAATCTGGATCATACAAATTATTTTTTGCTTTGTGGTTTTGATCTCTTTCTCGTGTTTTTGAGTCTCTTTGCGTCTCTGTGGTTTTTTTTGTCTCGTTGTTGCTTTGTGTCTCTTTGTGGTTGTTTTGTGTCTCTTTGTGGTCGCCCAGTCGTCCCACTCAGTAATCCAGGGGGTGAAACTCAGTTGCAGGAACCAAGTTGCATGAAAAGGTTTTAAGCGATCCAAGAAGATTTCCGCCAAGATGATCTCGCTGAGGGAGGTCTGATCTCTGTATTATCTGATCTTGATCTGACCTTCTCTAAACTACTACACACTACACAGACTGCTTGCTTGCAGCAGAAGCAATGATGTGGGTCAAACTTTTTCATCCCCCTCCAGCCCCCCCGTTCAGCCCCCCTCCTGCATCAGGAGGCTGCAGCCCCCCCCCCCACTAAAGTCAAACCAAAAAAGAGAGAAGCGCCACATTGACGATCTACGCTGAGGAGGTCTGATCTGTATGATGGATCTGATCTGACTGACCTTCTAATACACACTACACACACACAAACTTGCAGCTTGCAGCTTGGAAGCAATGATGGGTCAACCTTGTTTTTCATCCCCCTCCAGCCCGTACGTTCAGCCTCCTGCCATGCATCAGGCTGCACAGGCCCCGCCCCCGCAGCACTACCAGCCAATCCCGCAGCACTACCATCAGCCCCCCACGCAACACGCCCCACCCACTCAGCAGAGCTCCATTCAGATCCCTCTTGGCTCCGCCCCTCCCAAGGTGGTCAGCACCGCCTGCATCTACCCCTCCCACCCTGGTGAGAACACCTGGAAGCGGATTCATAAGACACAGATCTGTTCTTGTCAGAGAAGTGATTTTGCCTCTTCATCCACTGGAAGCTTTTCTAATGTCTTCCTCACCTCCAGGTCCGGCTCCAGGTCCGGCGCCGGCGCCGGCTCCAGCTCCGGCTCCAGGCCCTCCTCACCCACGCCCTCAAGCCGCCGTCTCGGCCCCCCCTCCGGCAGCTGCTGCCTCTTCCAACAGACCCCCCTGGGTGACCGACACCAACTTCGCAGATAAGTTCGACCCCAGTAAGACCACCACCACCACCTCCATGAAGATTCAGCCACTGCCCCAGGCTGCCCCTCCTCCACCAGCGTACATCCCCAACCACTCCCATGCCGCACCTGTAGCTCCCAGCCCCGCCCCCATCACCCCCAGCCACGCCCCCTTCCCGCCAGTGGCTAGGGGCGTGGCCCAAAGGGCGGAGAGGTTCGCCGCCAGCAGCCGTACGCCTCTGTGTGGAGCCTGCAACAGCGTCATCAGGTAATTTACACCTGACTCTTCTTTTAGAGCAGCTGTCTATTTTAGTTCACCACCTGCAGCTGCAGTGTTTCTGCTGGGCTCTGGTAGTGATTTCTTACACACACAGAGAGATATGTAGTGTTGAGTATGAACAGTATATGTGATATAATTGATTAATGGGTAATTATTTACCCTTTACTTAAACCAAAAATCACAACCTCAGTAGCACCGTAAGATGATAATTGAAGGATTTCTCAAAATTTCAAATGTAATGATGTGTAAATTAGGATGAACGTAAAAATATAAAATCTACTTCATTATTAATTATTAATTTGGGGTTTTTAAATCAAGGTGTTATTAAGGGGTTCAGTTTTTCAAATTAATGGTGAAATTATAGGATCTTTGGTCACCAAGCACCTTGATTTAGACTGAGGAGTTTGTCGTCTTTTTACATTACGGCTTAATAAAAGGAATTTTAAGGGATCGTTTTTTCATCATGAATGAGACGCTGATGTCTAACAACCATAAAAGTTTCTTCATTTTACCCTCATACTTTATATTAAGGCTATTCAAAGGCAAAATGACATAAAACTATACGATACAACATACATATTGTATAAACTTCAACATATACAGAATAATCACAATTTCAAATCAATTAATTATGATTTTAGATATTATTATTATTTTTCTTTACTCTTTTTTGTCCGATTTCATCATTATTTTCTTGATTAAAAAATGGCTTTTGAACATGTCTTTGGATGGATTTTACAGTCAAAGTGAGTTTGTAGGAAATATCCAAATATATGTCATATAAACTACGCAAAGCTACTGCATAGAAGTTCTGTTGTATGTATATCTTCATAACAATATAGTAACATTTTCATTTACTTTGGACATCTAATGCTGCAAAATTAAAAAAGTGCGGAAAACAAGACAAGAAAGTTGCAGGCATCATAAAATCAGACCAAATGATGCTGATGAAAACCTGGCGCCTGAAGCAGAATGAATAGAGGAACATGTTGTTGTTGTTGTTGTTGTTGTTTCCAGGGGCCCCTTCCTGGTGGCCCTCGGCCGGTCCTGGCACCCCGAGGAGTTCAACTGTCACTACTGCCACATGTCTCTGGCTGACGTCAGCTTCGTGGAGGAGCAGAACAACGTTTACTGTGAGAACTGCTACGAGGAGTTCTTCGCCCCGACCTGTGCCCGCTGCAACACCAAGATCATGGGGGTGAGCCGCTCCACCTGTCCACCTGTCCACCCGTCCACCTGTCCACCTGTCCACCTGTCCAGCTGTCTGTTACAGTGGTGCATTTTCAGCCTGAGTGAAGTTTAAAGGCTCATCCTGTTGTGTCTGGCAGGTCTGAGCCGTAACTGCTGAGCTTTTCTAAAAAACATAATTTCTGTCTGTAACTGAAACTAAAAAAGAACTGATTCATCTTACATTTGGTCATTTTTATGGGCTTTTTACCTCTTACATTTTCTAGGGCTAAATAATCTGCAGGGTATTTTCTGACGAATCGTTTTGTCTCTAAAATGTCAGTAAATAGTGGAAAAACGCCTGTTAACATTTCCCACCGACCAAGGTGACGTCTTCAGGTGTCTTGTTTTTTGTTTGTCCGACGGTTCAGAAGCCAAAGATGTTCAGTTTACTGTCACATGTGACAAAGAAAAGCATCAGATCCTCGCATCTGAGAAGCTGGGAACAGCAAAAGTTTGGCACCTGCTGATTAATTTTCTGATAATGGATCAATTGACTAACTGAATACCGACAAAGCAGAAGTTCTCATTTCTGCCCCAGATGTCTCTTCGCCCATAGCTGGGAGAAGGTCTTGGTTCTCTTTGCTCCTCTGTTAAATCAACCCTCCATAGTTTAAAACTTGTCCTGTTGTCTCCCCGGCTGAGATGGAGATGATTATCCACACATGTATTTCATCCCGTCTTCACTACTGCGATTCCCTTTTCACAGACTTCAGTGAGACTTCCCTCTGGCGCTTACAACCGGTCCAAAGGGCTGCTGCCAAGCTTTTGACCAAGTCCTCAAAAAGGTCTCATGTGACACCGATTTTGATTTGGAGGTGTTGTGATCAGGTTTAGGGTCTTGCATGGTCAGACAGCTGCCTGCATTCAAGAGCTTCACCAGGACTCTGAGCTCCTCTGATCTGGTTTGCTGGTTTGTTCCTGGCTCCAGGCCCGAGGAGCTCTCTTCCATTGGACTTAAGATCTGTGGACGCCTTTAAAAGGCAGCTCGAGACTCACCTGTTCAGACAGGCTTTTGTTTGGTTTTTAGTATCTTATTTTATTTAGTACTTTGACATCTGCTCTTGAAATAAAGTTGCTGGCTTACTAAATAAAATGGTGCAGTGGAGGGCCAGTAACAAAAAGATGGAACTAGAGGACATCGGCTTGGTCTGATTCACTGAGGCCTGTTTCCAGATGAACATTAGAAAGAGTTTGTACACAAAACGAGGACCGTGGCCGTTGTCTGTCATCATTCACACTGAGAGCTCGTTAGAAAGAGATGTCTCCGGAGGAGTGATTCAGCGGTTTTAATCCTCATGTGGGCTCCTGCCTGTCGTGTCTTGCAGGAAGTGATGCACGCTCTGCGGCAGACGTGGCACACCACCTGCTTCGTGTGTGCCGCCTGCGGCCAAGCCTTCGGGAACAGCCTCTTCCACATGGAGGACGGAGAGCCGTACTGTGAGAAAGGTACGACGACGCCCATTTTGTCCCGGACCCGTATTGATAAATCTTGTATGAGTGACACGGCGGAAGTTTGTAAGGAAGCAACTGAAGTTTGAGCAATGACTGACATTTATCAGTGACCTCCTCTGACTTACAGCCGCCTCTCACCAGATCACATGATTCATCAGAGACGGAACGGAACATTAGAAATGATCAATAATCCAATATATTTTCAATGTGTAAATATGGAAACAGAGAGGAATTAACGGGAAATTGTCTGAGGCGGAAACTAAACTCTGCCGAGAGACGTTCTGCTGCCGGTGGACGAGGTTCCTCAGAGAAACCAGACCTGGAGGAGAATCTAGTTCCACGCTGCCGAGAGCAGACGTGAAGAGGATCCGAGACCGGATCGCGTCAGGGTCACGTTTATTCTGATAAATGACCAAAAAACAGAGGAAAGTGTTGTAACATCGAATCAAATGTTTGACTAAAACTACTCTGTTCTTAATGATACAGCTTCATTATTATTATTATTATCGTTACAACCTGGGCAGACTCTGCAGCTCTCTGACTTTTAACAGACTTTTTAAATCAAACCAAATCTGATGAATAGTTTTTACTCTTGATTTTGTGAGTAAAAGTGACAGATTTTTCCTTTTATCTTTCACTTCAGTCCAGAATCGGACTTTTAGCGGTTTCAGTTCCTGGTCTTTACACCACAGAGGCCAGAGGTTCATCTCCCCAAGCAGTGAGAATGAACTGAAACGTGTATTTCAGGCTGTCTCTGTCTCTGTTTGTCTCCCTCAGACTATATCGCCCTCTTCAGCACTAAGTGTCATGGCTGCGACTTCCCTGTGGAAGCTGGTGATAAGTTCATCGAGGCTCTGGGTCACACCTGGCATGACACCTGCTTCGTCTGTGCGGTAAGAGCCAGAAACGGTCAACCATTTCCACCCGGGCAGACTGCTTTGCTTTTATTTGTCCAGGGTTTTGGGATTCCTCCTCTCGGTTTTCCGTTCCCTCAAAGGTCAGAACGGCCAAGATGGTTTCAGGTTGATCAGCAGCACAAATTATTCGCAACTCGACACGAAAACACGGTGCAGATTTACTTCCCTTTTTTCAGGCAAATTCAGTTTAAAATTGTGGTCTGATAAATGCAGGTGCGATTGTTGTTGCTGCTGCCTCTTTTTGAAATTGATTTTTGGGCCAAAAGAAGGGGTTGACATGGACGACGTCATAGTCGTACAGGAAGGGGGTCTTTCACTGGCTCCTGTAACATATATTCAGCCTTCCTCCTTTTAATTGGACGTATAAATCCTGTCGCAGTGTGAGGGAGAATCAGTTTTTCCACACAGTTTATTTCACTGACGACTGCAGTCCAGTCGCTCTCTGTTGGAGGATTTTGGCTGCAGCCAATTCCATGAGATGGATTTGGAAAGATTAAAGGACAAGTCAAAAAAAAGATGAAAACCATCAGCTATTTTTTTTCTTTTTTTTTTTACTGCTGCTGGGATTTTTAAATGTCACCTTCCAGCTGTGAGCAGCAGCACAAGATAAATCTGATTCACCTTCACTGTTTATGGGCGGAGGCATAAATCTCAGAGACAGATAACTCAAAACCCGAACAAATAAAACCAAAACTATTTGTCTGGACAGATATCACTGGAAGGAAGAAAGCTGTTTGGTTTTATTTTGGTGACCCCACTCTTAGATCTGGACGGATGTGCCCCGGTGATCTCAGAGTACAGACTTCAGTTCTCTGTTGTCACCGTAACCACTGCCACATGTGTTGTAACCGCAGGTTTGCCACGTGAACCTGGAGGGCCAGCCCTTCTACTCAAAGAAGGACAAACCTCTGTGCAAGAAGCACGCCCACGCCATCAACGTGTAGACCCGCCAGCTGCCCGTGGATCTGCTGCCTCGCCGCTCACCGGGGGCGACACCGGCGGCCGCAACGACGAACACAAGCCGACAACTGTTACAGATGTGTGTAAACGCTCTTTATTCAAAATACACTTTGGTTTGAGACTTTTTTTTGGTGCATTAATATTAATGTTTAAAACAACGCTGCCTGATGATTCTGCTTCAAAAACAGGAACTTGTTCTCTCCTGTCCATCCAGCTCCCTTTATGACGTACTGTAGTTTCATTTTTATAACGTTTTCTACCAGAAACTCCTCGTGTGACCGCTTTGCTGCTCAGTTCAGACGTGGAGGATTTCAGTGGAGTCTGGAGTGTGCCAAATGAAATGATTGTGGACTTTTTCGGTGTTTCATTGTAGTCAAATAATACACTTATAAATAGAATAAAAGAATAAATAAATGTAGTAATACATGTAACTAAATGAGTAATGCAATAAAAATGTAAATAAAAATGTAAATAATAATAATAATAATAATTTGCGGCTTGATAGTACCTCATTTGTACATTGTTTTAGACTCGAAACAACTGAATAAATGTACATGAAAATGTCCATTTTAACACTTTTCATTACTTATTCTGTCTTTAATAAAGCAATAAGTAATTTTAAAATGTTTCGTTTAAAAGGTTTTGTAAAATTCTTTTTGCAATTATTTTTTTGAAATTCAATTACTATTTTATTAGTTTGAGACAAAATAAGGAAACAGAATCATGATTCTATTTTTTTTTTAAATTCATACATTTACAAATAGATTATTAATTGAGAATTAAACACAGAGAAATTCTATAATTATTCCAGCGGCACATTCGAGGCTCCACATGTTTAAACTACACAGCTGTTGTCTTGGTACTGTACCAATATTCACTCTCTTTTTTATCACTTCAAAACAAATGAAAATCATTCATGTTTGGTTCAGCGCTACAAAGTAAAACCACAGACTGAACAGAGACTAGAACTGGAACAATGAAGCATTAAAGTCGTTTATTTCCTGTTTTTTGCTTTTAAAGAGAACACGGCTGCCTCTGCTGTCAGTCCCGACTTAAGTCTCGAAACCGGGCTCGGACCCGGTCTGTACTCAGACTCGGGCAGATGTGTTGGTGGTCTGGAGCGAAGTGGTCCGGCTGCCGCTGTGTGACAGTGAACTGAACGGCAGAGCAGCGCATGGAGAAGCCTTATCTGACTGAGACTGACGCGTTGCTAGAGGCGAGAGTGGCAGTGAATGTAACGCGGATGTTTTAGGAAACACTCTTCGCCGGCCTCTGTCCAGCTGGTTTACCTGTGTGAAAAACAAGTCCAGGCGCACAGTGACGCCGCGGTCATCTGTTCATTCACAATGGTTTATTTATTTTTTCACAGTTAATATGGTAGTTCCCTCTATTTGGCTCTCTCCGGGTCCCTCCGGGTCCCTCCGTCCCCTCGGAGGTCCCAGTCAAAGTTGACTTGTCAGGGTTTAGCATGGCTGAACTCTTACTGAGCGCTCCGGGGGTTTAAGGCTCTGACAGTCTTGGACGTGGACAGAGAGCGTTCTGTCTATACTGCACCAGCGCGTCTGCGGCTGGCAAAAGTACACTTTCCTAAATTTTAGTTCTTAAAGCACTAGTCTGACATTTAGGGAAACACGCTTGCTCGCGTTCTTGTGGAGAGTCAGATGAGAAGGCCGGAAAACAGTCCTGCACACAACCTGCAAATTGTCCCTTTTACACCCACGTTTTTGTACAGATGAAATAGACCAGATATGCCGTGTTAGCCAGTGGGCGTTAGAGCCGCTGGCAGGTGGACGTCGTTCCCTTCGGGCAGAGCCAGGCTAGCTGTTTCCCCCCGTTCCCAGTCTCTATGCTAAGCTAAGCTAATCTAACCGGCTGCTGGCTGCAGCTTCATATTTACTGCGCAGACATGAGAGTGGGATCAGCCTGAACATCACAACAACTCTCAGCAAGAAAAGCACATAAGCACGTCTCCCGAAATGTCTCCCTATGGCTTTATTACCGCATACGGAGACAAAATTAGAGACAAAATGTAACGTCACACAGGCCGTCGCCGGGTCGAAGATGAGAAAGTCGACTTTGAGCTTTACTTGGCCTCCATGTGCGAACCCACTAGTCGTCGCCATTCCCTCTGAACAGCCGCGTCTGTCCTCTACACAGGCGGACGTATTCACGCCAGCGGTCCGGACTCCTTTCCCGCTCCCACGCAGTGTTTCAGTGTATTTGCAGTGGTTTTTCCAGGTGAACCTGCTCAGGCGAGGCTGCGGCAGAGTGCTGACGGTGTCTGAAGATGTGATGCGGGGGCGTAGCTACTAATCCCTCTTTGACTTCACGTGCAGTAGGCTTTACAATGCAACAAATAACCTTGAATTTCATATTTATTGACTATTCTGACTGTGTGATATTTATTTCAAAGCTAATATATCGTCACTGCTGCGTTCAGTGCTCCTCAGATTATTGGTTGTTTAATCCGTGTTTGGTTGGTGAATGTTTGGCATCACAACAGTTGATTTTGATGATGGATTTTTTTTCTTTTTATTTTTTCTAATTACACTGTAAATGTTCTGAACTGTAGAATGTTTATTACTTCAATACCACTTAATGTCTCTGTTCACACTGCAGGCCTTCAGACTGGGTTTTCTTTTTTTTTTTTTTAAATGATTATTATTGCGGAAACTGTGAAGCCACCAATTTCCCAAAAGATGATTTGTTTTCTTTTAACTTGTGCACACAAGATCTTTAAAAACAATATATTTTGGGACTTTGGGGGCTCCATAAGATACAACTTTTACCCCATAAAAATGTGTTCATAGGCTGATGCACTTTTCACAAACCTCTTTGAAGCCATAATCCTGAAGATTTTCAGTATATAAATCACAAGTCTTGGTTTTATTTTCTGGCGGGCATTTATTCTGCTATAGAAATTAAAAGTATTTACACTCACTTGTAAGTGGCTTTGTATAAAAGCGTCTGCCAAATGAGTAAATGTAAATGTTGGAGGAAATCCGACATAGTTTGTGCACTTTGCATTCGTCACGCAGTGACGTAATCTGGACGAGTGACACAGTAGAGAGCCTCAGGGATTTTGAAGAGGTAGCTACAGTGGTTTATGAAGAAGACATCAAATTGCCATCATGGCCAAACAGGTGGGGAGAAAAACAACCCTCCGAAAGTCAGGCGCCTCTGTCCCCAGTAGTAGAAAAACCTGTCATTGTAAACTGAACTCTGGCTGGCTGGTAGCATGAGGACATCTCGAGCATTAACCACCAGTCACCAGGTGAGAAACTGAGGGGTTTCCCATTCACTTCAATACAGGCAGCGTCTGGTGGCCACTAGAGGAACTGCAGGCGAACCAGCTGCAGTATAAAGCCTGATCCGTGTCAGATCCTTGTTGCTTTGCTCCAGGTGCGTTGATTTACGCTCCGTTAAAGGTGCGCAAGAGTAAATCATGGACGGAAACAAAACAGATCGCGCTGTTTTAGCCAGTTCACACCCATCCTGGTTTTTGAAGGCCTGCAGTGTGAACAAAGCCTCAGATACACCGAATAGATGATTTAGAGCAGATTTCACTTTTCAGAGAAACTTAAAAGACTTTGACACAAGTTTCTGTGGGGACACTGAAAGTCTCCCTGCGGTGCACTGTGCCTTACGCCACTCTGCGATCTGTTTCCGTCTGACTGGCACACACACTCGGCCAGGTCTGATGAGTCCGTGCGCTGGTGTACAGTTTATACTTGGAATATTTTATACAGTTTGTGTGTGTGTGTGTGTGTGTGTGTTTTTTTTTTTCAGGGAGTGAATGTGTGCATGCACAACGGTTTGGTGCCGTCATTACTAGTTTGCATTTGTGTCGCCGCGTCACGAGAGGAGAGACGCGCTAACCCCTCTGTTTAACATTATTAAGAGTGTTTGAACTGGTTTCGGTGACAACGAGCTGCAAGTGAAACATTACTGATGCCACATTATGACTGAAGAAATGAAGGCAGGATGGAAAGAAGCCGAAGTCACACTAAGACTCTCCTAGTTGTCGGAGGTCCAGCTGCTTGACTACATTTGATTAACAGGTTTTGATTGTTTGAGGAATATTTGTGTTGCAAGTTGAATAAAATGCACTTCAAACACTTGAAAACATTTGTCTGTTCACGATACTTTACTTCTTTCCTGCAGGGATCTTCAAGTTAAGCCGACGGGATTTAGTTCATGTGTTTGCACGTCAAAAACGTTTACAATTCTTGATTAAAAAAAATGTAATTTAAGACACTAACATATATACAAACACACTTTTACCTACATATATTCAGATATACAGTACGTGCATTTAACGTAAACAACAGCTCGTAGAGGAGAGGGAGGCAGTTGACGTTTTCTACAAAGACTTATCCTAAAAGCTCAAGGCAAGATAAACAGATTCACATGAAATAAAAATCAGACTTCGAATCAGAATCCGGTTTATTGCCAAGGAATTGGCCTCGGTGTCGAAAACATACAAAAGTAAGGGAAAATGCAAATACTGAAAAAGTCAAGCGATGGAAAGAAAGAAATTTAAATGATAAATAATAAAAATGTAAATGAAAAGAAAAGAGCTGTACAAATATACAAAAATATTTACAAAGAGCAGGTGGAAAAGTTCAGAAATTTCAAAATAAATCAAGAAGAATTAATAAAAATGAAGGGATAGAGAGACTACTACAAAATAACAAAAAAAAATGTATATATATCAAATCCTCATTTCTCCTTCCACATGTCCACCAGTCAACAATGACATTAGAAAATTACCAATGTTTGTTTAAGATGTTTTTTTGTTTTTTTGTAAAGTAAAGGAAGCTGACCGACGATATGTAAGTTTGGATCCCACACAGCAGCTCCTCAGTATCTGAACGGAAATTTAACCACATTACTGGAACATGAATGAAGACGGAGATGAAAAGTCTGAGGGACCAGTGAGACGGTCGTGTGTAGAAATAACATGTATTAGGTTCCTAATTGCGTCATTAAAGTCAGGACGTCAAGATCAAAAAGAGGAGTTCACAGGGGAAAAGAGTCCATTCTGGATAAAAGACCTACGGTAGAGTCTTCAGGGTTTGTTTTAAAAAGCCTTTACAGGAGGAAAGAAATATTTCCCGAGCAACGTCAAAAAGGGAACGAGGAAAAAATGTCCACATTTCAATCTTTCGAGGCACAGACCAGCGCTCTTTACCTCTCATAAACTTTTTCCTTCTGCGAGGAAACGCATAACAGTACAGTTGCAGTACAGACACAGAGCTCCGTGGAAACTCATCCACTGTGTAAGTCTGAGCATTTCACACCAGTCACCTTTAACTGAATCTCACACAAAGTCCACGTTTGAATTTACAGCAGCAACGTGAATGTTGTTTATACAAAATTACAACTACTAACTTTTATCGTTTTACTAAGACATTTTACTAAAAAACCCGCTCTCTCCTGCGTCAGTTTGTATCATCCATTCCCTCAAAACATTTATACACAAAGTTCCTCTTTCAGTTCTCATTCTCTATCCTTTGTCATCTGTTTTCTTTAACTCTGACACTCAGATCATGGGCTCACAGAAATGTCAGAAGGTTAAGTTCAGTGTTGCAACATGGACTGAATTTGTCACAACTTACTGTCAAACCTAAGCTCATCATTGTTCTTACTTTAGATCTATTATGACTCATTATTATCGTTATTTTACTGGATGGTTATTATCAGAATTGTTATAATTATTATCATTATTAGTAGTAGTAGTAGTATTAGTAGTAGCATTAGCAGTAGTAGCAGCAGTAGCAGTAGTAGTAGCAGTAGTAGTAGTAGCAGTAGTAGTAGCAGCAATAGCAGTAGTAGTAGTAGTAGTAGTAATAGTAGTAGTGACAGTAGCAGTAGTAGTAGTAGTAATAGTAGGTAGCAGTAGTAGTAGTAGTATTAGTAGTAGCATTAGCAGTATTAGCAGCAGTAGCAGTAGCAGTAGTAGTAGTAGCAGTAGTAATAATAGTAGCAGTAGTAGCAGTAGTAGCAGTAGTAGTAGTAGTAGTAGTAGTAGTAGTAGTAGTAGTAGTAATAATAGTAGCAGTAGTAGCAGTGGTAGTACAGCTAGGAGGCATTGTGCTCCTTTAACCAACACCAGTGGGCGCCTGAATTGCTTTTAGATTTGACTTCAAAATAAAAGCCTGCAGGTTTCTCTACAGGACTGAACAGTGAAGCTGTGATTGGAGGCACAGAGTAGGAAAAGAACAAGGCGCTCTCACTCCGCCTCCAAAAAGAAATCCAGTCAGCTCTCGATGTAGTGAAGCCTCTTAGAAAAGACTGAATTCTACTGTATTACTGCACTGGTTCTGGCAGTAGATGCTGGAGGCTGTTGTAACATGACACAGTTATCTGTAAAGGGAAATAAATATCTATCAGCCTAAACATTAATCATGTAAAACTCTTCTAATTTATAGTATGATAGTCCTATACAATAATCTTAACTCAAGGTCCTCTTACTAGACCCTTTAACTGCATCACAAGGTCTTCATCGGCGCGTGTAGTTTGCTCAGTTGTGTGTATTTTGTGTATTGTGGGCTCTGACTTCTCCTCCTGTGGAGAGCAGACGGATTATTTAGGCTTTTAATGTAGAGGCACTGGGGGAAAAAGCCTCCACCTCATTTTGAAGAATGGGCAACAACATCGGCTCAACTGGCTGCACTCAGTTGTCAGTTTATTAGGAACACCCAGCTAAAACTAATGGAGTCTGATACAACAGTCCTGTAATAAATCCTCCCTTCATGAAGGTTATGACCAGAAATGTTGCTTTGCTTTTTTTTTTACCACTACGTTGTGTGTATATGGTGGTTTAGCTTTTATGGTTCTCCTTATCTAGATAGATAGACTTTAATGATCCTGTTAAGGAAATTGTCATGTTACAGCAGACTGAGGATAACAATAGAATTAAAGTTAAAGCCACAACTGCAGAATTGCAGACCCGCAGAGCGAGATAACGAATAAAAATACACAATAGTAGCCTTATATAAATCAGGAAAAAACGTATGCAGGTAGAAAACACATAGTGCCCAGATAAGAGACCCAGTGCACAGACAGAGTCTGTCTTTATTATTATTGAAAATTTTCAATAAATTGTTCATTATTAAAAAAAAGAGAGAGAAAAAACAAAACAACAACAACAACAACAACAAAAACAGTCAGTCTTGCCCGGCCGTAAATCAGGTGATTCATTTGGAGCCACCGAGTGATCCATCACTTCAGTCACAGACGATCTTTGTGAGTCTGGTATTTGCTCTCCTCCACCATCAAGCAGCCGAACCACAGAGCGGCCGAGCGGGGAGCCGAGGAGTCCGACGCCGAAGGTATTACACGAAAAACGCTGGGAAATTACGCTTTTATGTCCTGTTATCCCGGTGGGAATGTGGACTGGAACTACTGCTATGAACTAGCGTCGAAAGGAGCACCACGTCCGCGGAAGAAAGTGAAAGAAGGAGGACAGAGAGGTAAAGCAGGATCAATCCAAAACTTCACTCCCAGCCTGCGGGTCTGTGCCCGACTTTTGGGCTGCGTCTACGCGCTGGATTGTGAACGCACTCTTTCGTGTTTACGTTTTGTCGAGTCTAAAAATAGACGTTGCAGTTCATTCTTGACTTTATGAACATTTTGAAAGGCGGCCTGCGTGTGTTTAAATTATACAAAAGAGCGTGCGTTCGGTTCGCGGAAATAAATCACGAAAAACAATCGGGAATTTTGGAAAAGATTTGTGTGTGTGTGTGTGTGTGTGTGTGTGTGTGTGTGTGTGTGTGTGTGTGCGTGCGCGCGCGCTGTTGGGGCCAGGGGATAGACCCATCCCTCTGGCTGCGGTCGTGGAAAAAAAAAAAAAAAAAAAGTTTGTTTCACCTTTGCTGTAGCGCCAAGTTGGGCTGTTTCTTGTTTGTTGAAATGAAAACATTTACTCAAACACGTCCCCGGCGATCACAGACACCTGCGTTGACGTTGCAGTCGTTCACCAGGGGACATTTTGTTGTAGTTTGGTGAAGATATTTACTGCCGACCGCTTGTTAGCCACATTCCTCGTTTAGCTAACGTTGCTGCATAGTTCACACACAGCTCGTCTGTAATTATAGTGAGGCTTGAGCGTAACACCATAGAGTGAACACTTTAGCCAGGACTTCTCGATTTTGATCACTTTTTTGATCAGTAGTCACATTTTCTCTCTAAATTTATACGATATGCGCAAGCTAACGTTTAAACTTTAGGTTAGCGGTCTCTCTTTTTTGCTAACTTTCTAGTTAGCTTTTGCGGGTAGAGTGTGGGAGTTTATTATGTTAAAAAAGGCAAACATGTTCAGTTAAAAGTTCTTTAGATAATGCTGTTTGTGTTTTATTGGGTTAACTTAGTCTTTGCTTTCATTTGAACATCGGTAAGTCAGATGTTGCTGAGGGAGTTCGTTAGCGTCGTTGGCTAACTTTGCATGGAAACAAAACTTTAAATTTTATGATTTTCATCGGTAAAAGTCACAAATAATCTCATTAGTTTCACTTTGTTTTCAGTCTTTTGCAACCAGAGTGTTTGCCAACCTTTCTCAGTCACCAGTGGTGGAGTGTAACTAAGTATATTTACTCAACTACTGTATTTAAGTACAAATTTGAGGTACCTTTACTTTACTTGAGTATTTTCCTTTCATGCAACTATCTACTTCTCCTCCATTACAAAGAAATATCTTACTTTTTGCTCCACTACATTTATCTGACAGCTTTTGGTGCTTGACGAATTAAGATTTTTGCTTGCAAAACATGTGAAGATCTTGGAAAAATATGACGCTTTGTTATAAATAAAAGCACTCAACAGTAAATACACAGTCCAGCTGAAAATATTAGTCTATTGACAGAAAATTAATCTGCAAATATTTTGATAAGTTTCTTTTTTTTAATGCAAAAAATACCAAACATTTCGTGGCTCCAGCTCCTCAATTGTGATGATTTGCTGCTTTTACTGTTAGTTATTTTAATAATTTTAATAATTTATTCAAAAAGAGATTCTGGCAAAACAAAGACTTTGGGCTCTGGGTAATGACATTTCTCATTATTTTCTCAATTTTAACAAACTAAACAATCGATTAAACGAGAAAAACAAATAGCAGATTAATCTGTAATAAAAATAATAATTAGTCCTATACAGAGTGGTTAAAAATTAGCTCCATGTGGAGCAACTACAACAGTCAAATCAGGTTTTTATATTAATGCATGAGTAACAGTAACCTAATGATATATAACACTCACAGGGTCCATATTTCTGCGTTGAGTACTTTAATACATTGAGTACATTTTCCAGATCATATATACACGCTTTTACTTAAGTAACATTTTCAATGCAGGACTTTTACTTGTAACAGAGTATTTCTACATAGTTGTATTGGTACTATTTCTCAAGTGAAGGATCTGAATGCATCCTCTGCCACTGCTGGTTTCTGTGTATTGTTTATTCCTCCACATCGTCATATCTGTCACTGATGTCCTTTATTCAAACAGTGGTGGATGTGATATTGAGATCTTTTGCTTAAGTGAAAGTAGCAATACAAGACTCTAAAAATGCTACCGTACGAGTGAAGGTCCCACATTTATAATTATACAGAGGGAGAATTGCAAAGGTATCAGCATCAAAACATAAGTATCAAAAGTAAAAGTACTCGGTTTATTGCTACTGATTCTTGTGTTAGCAGCATTTTATAAAATATGAGAAAATAATGAAAATTGTCCATCCCAGTATCACAGAGTCTAAGGTGAGCTTTTCAGGTGTCCTGTTTTGTTTTACCAACGATCCAAACCCCAAAGATATTCAGTTTACAATGATAAAAAAACAGAGAAAATCATCACATCGGGGAGGCTGGAGCAGGTTGTTTTTGTTTGAGAAATGAATAATTGATTGTGAGATTCGTTCCTGAATAATAATCTCCTGTCAACACATTCATCTGTTAATCATTTCAGCTCCACATACAATGTAAAAAATGTGCTTCAGGCGTCAACAACAAAGAGTCCAGCACAGCCCAAACGTTTTATGGCGATGCATCACTATCACTCATCTTAAAAACTTTTTTTCTGGTTTCAGTTTCAGAAATGTGAGTGGAGTGCTGCTTTTCTCAGTTTCGTATTGTCTTAAATTGAATAATTGTGGTAGGCTATTGGCAGGACAAAGTCTATAGTTTGAAGACCTCGCATTTACCATTGCTTGATCTGTAAAGATTAGCAATAATATAAAAAATAATCAATCAAACAATTGATGATTGAATAATTATTACTGCAGGCTTTTAAAAGGCGTTATTTTTAGTATTGATTTGAATTATACGCTCATAAATCACTGAGGTTTGGGTTATAGATGAAACAAATTAGGGCTATTTTATTTTATTTTTTATTTTTTATTAATATAAACAAGTCAAAAACATTAACAGCAACATCAGACAGCATTAGTCTTCTGATGCAGTTTTTGTGTAGTGTTAGTCCATGTATTAAAAGACCCATCAATAAGTTAAAGATTGATAGCATCGTATAATCTTTTTTTGAGGTGGTGGGGTCTGGGCCACGGATTGTGGTTTTAATTTCAGCTGTTGAATGTTTTAATGATTCAAGCAAAAAGGTCAGACTTTCCACTATAAACGTTGTTTTATTGCTATAAATAAGCAGCTGTACAAAAGTAACCCCAGTGTTGTTGTAAATCTTTGTGTTTTGTCCACCTCTTGTGACTGCAGGTCCTTTTTCATATAAACCAAGAAATCTCGCGTTAACTTATATCCTCTGGTTCGGAAGCAAATGGTCTCCCATCAGCTGGTTCAGTTTCTAGGAAAAACCAGAACAGTTGAACCTTTACACATATCACCCTGCGGCTTGCAGGGTGAAACGTGAAAAGGTTCAGTTTCTGTCGGTATCGATGTTAAAGGTGATGAGGATGGAGAATACTGGACAAACAGTCCGTAAACTTAACAGGAGTGGATCCCGTGTCAGTGTCGGGCTCAGCTTCAGCAGGAAGATGTTTGTGAGCTGATGTGTTTTTCTGTTGATACTAAACAAAGTCATATTTACAAACACAAATGTCCATGACTGACTTACTGAGTAGGGAAGTTTCCCCATTGGTCGGCAGGCTTAGTGTTTCAGTTTCCCCATTGGTCGTTGTTCCTTCAAAATAAATTGGCGTGAAAATTTTCTATCGCATCATGGGAGGGGTGTTTACGGGCAGTGTTGCTAACTTAGCGCCTTTGTTGCTAGATTTACTGACCTTTCAGACCCCTTCAATTTTTTTTTTTTTTTTTTTTTAAAGCTACTTTCCATTGCAAGTTGTTTACAGCTGTTCCACAACAGTTTAACTACTTCCTCAATTTTGCCCATTGACTATATGCGGTCCAACCATACACTAGGTTTTGACTTAGACTTGTCACTTTAAATGTTGTTTTGGTGGTTTGAATTACTCTGGATTCTCACTCTGTTGTTGCTTTACCTGATGCTGAAAAGATTAGTCATGTACAGTGGTGGAATGTGTCTTGGTACATTTACTGAACTACTGTACTTAAGAAAAAATGTGAGGCACTTGTACTCTACTTGAGTCTTTTCTTTTCACGCCACTTATTACTTCTACTCAACTGCATTTATCCGACAGCTTTGTTTAAATTTCAAATCAAGATTTTTGCCAACAAAACATACGAAGAGCTAATAAAATACGATGCTTTGTTATAAACTCATAAAACAGTTTGTAGAAATACAGCTGAAACTATAACTTTGTTGGCAGAAAATTAAACTGCAACTTTTTTGATAATAGTTTGGGTTATTTATCATGGAAAAATACCAAACACCTCACGGTTCCAGCTTCACGTGAAGATCTGCTGCTTTTCCTTTAAATAATTTAAATTTATTTTTAATAATTTTGACAAAGCAAGCTTTGTAAAGGTGTCACTTTGGGCGCTCGATAATTGTGACAGCATTTCTTGCTGTTTTCTGACGTTTTACAAACCAATCAATCAATTGATTAGTAAAATAAATAATCAGCAGATTAATCCATAATATTTCTACAGTCTGGTATTAGTACTTTTATTTAAGTAAAGGATCTGAATACTTCCTCCACCACTGGCCAAGTCATCAACAAGTGGATTTTGTTGTCAGTTTGAGTATAATGTTTTATAATTGGCTATTAGATTTAGTTGTCAGCACAGCTGTGTGACCTTTTTCAACGCCCCACCCTGCTGAAGTGTCCATGAGCAGTGTCTGCTGTTGCCTTCCTCTGAGGATGTTTACAGCTTGTAGCTGAATACATGATCCTATTATTATGATTTAAATTCCCTCTGTGTCAGAGCTGCATAGTTCATCCCGTCACATCTGTGGTCTGTAATTTTTAGCTTCCACAATCATTTAAATTTCAATCGGGTGTGATTGCTGATAGTTAACATTCATTGTTTGCTCTTGTGCGTCAAACCATATTTGATTCTTCCTAAAAAAAGCAACCTACAAGTGTCTTGTTACTGCATTTTCCCTGATGACGAATTCTACTTATTTGGTTGCATAGTTATTGACTCCAGTTGTATTTATAGCCTTTAAAATTTGTATTTTACTCACCAAACATGTCAAATAACCATTTCAAAAAAATCTTTATCTCAGTGTTGATGGTGCTCATTTTAGCTGAAACAATGAAACCATAAAGTTAGATTAAAGTCATTCCAAGCATTGAGTAGGTGTATTTATTTATCAGGTAAAGAACCATCACAAGTAGAGTTGAGTTAAATTAGTTTTTCATTAGTGAGTAATGAGATATTTCTCATTAAGGTGTTAAGGTTTTGTATCAGAAGACATGGACAGTAACATCCTGATGGTGAGAGGATGACTTCTGTTCTGGTAACAGTAAAGTTTGCTAACATAGTCAATAATCAGTCTAAACCGATTCTGACGTGAATAATTTTCTTTACTGTTTTGACATCAGTGTTTAGATCAGGGGAGGGCATGTTAAACTGTGCAGGAGTTTCCAACCAAAAAAAAAAAGAAAATCTTAATTAAGCAGACATCTAGATCTGCTCTGTGAATTTGACGTCCTGTCATCTCCTTGTAGATTAAAAAAAGGCACACATGGTAAAAAGAAAAAAGTCGCATTTCATATACTGTGTGTTTGTGTCTTGAAGGTTCACCCTGTATGTGTGTACACAGTCAAAATGCTGTTCTATTCAATGTTTTTGCATATAGTCAAACAAAACATTGTATTTTACACCATATCCGAATAAAACAATGAATGCCAACTTTTGATCACCGGTTTAGTGGTGACTCTTTAGTGACAGGCATTAGCGCATTCACAAACATGTTATCTTCACCCATGGACACAGAACTTGTTCGGTACATTGGCTTGTTCAACAGATTTTTGCGCTACTCCGTGTAATGTGGTTTTGCATGTTAGATTGTACAGATGGGGGCAATTAGTCAGCCACACGATTAAACGTTAATGCCCACGCTAGTCGGCACCAGAATTAGTAGTCGGTTAAACTAATTATTAATATTCTATTACTGTACAACGCCGGATAACAGTTGCATCTACGATGTTAGCCGCGTGCCACTAGCTGGAGCTGCAGCCCTCCTCTCACTGCGCTAATGCCTGGATGTTGTAAACGAGCAAGGTGGAAAGTGGGACAATTGTTATCTCGTAAAACCAACTTAAGTAAGGTTGTATGTGTCAGAATAAACTGGCCTATAACCATGCGACTGGGGCAATGTGTAACCACATTCAGTACAGGCATGTGGACGTTAACCTGCAAGGAAGGAGGGCTGCTGGTGCTAGCACTGCTAACGGTAGCCACGCATGGCAAACCAATACGACATTGTTTACCATCAGGCGCTGTGATCCCGCTCGGTCTGAAAGGGTAACACGGCTCATCTCAGCAATTTTGACTGTTTTGAGGGCTTTCTTACCTTTTAAGATGAGTCGACTAGTCTAAATTTAAATTTCTATTTAATCAAAAGGGAAATTGGTAAATAAGGTAGTCAGCTGTAGCAGATGTAAAGATCGGTCTATGGAAAGACAGGGTCACAGTTTTACAAGTCTGTCTTGATATTGTTTAAATAATGAGCTACGGGAGAACACTTTCACACAGTCTCTCCTGTAAAACATTCATAGTTTTGCACTTGGTTGTTCACATGAAAAGTGTCAGAAATAGCTGTGTGAAGAATGAAAGAGCTGACAGAGAAGTTCAAACCCTGCTTACTTTCCCACCGCCACACAGCTGGCCAGTCACGACATGGAGTGGATTGGGTGTGAATGTTGGATTATTGCTTTTGCACAGTTACAATCAGATGCCCAATCAGATGTCGTGTGTGTGTGTGTGTGTGTGTGTGTGTGTGTGTGTGTGTGTGTGTGTGTGTGTCTTCTTGTTGCCAAGCAGTGCGACAAAAATGCTTGAATTTATTCCTGCACAAAATGAAAATGCAAAGGAAAGCCGCTGCACAGTGGCCCAGTCGGGTATCAATATTTCAACTGTGTGGTCACCTCACGAACATGGTCAAAAACTACAGACTGAGTGGTGGGGGGCATCCTGCTTCTTTGTAATAGTAATGATAAATCTGAAAAGCTCTTATTTACCCTTATTTTTTGACTGGAAATGGTTTGGGTTTTTTACCTCCAGTTCTGCTTTGAAAAGAGAGACAGTCCTCTACCTTCGCTGTCCACTGCCCCCCCCCGTGAGAGAAGGAGAGGGGTTGTTAGAAATTAAAATCTAGTATCATCCATATGCCAGACAGCTGTACATTCCACAGTCAAGCCCAGGATCTCCGTTACCGAAATAACGGACTGACTGACAGTCAGGCCACAGCAAGAGAGGGGGAAGTTTGGTAGGTATTGTTTAAGAAAAAGACAAAATAAAAATTGAAGGAAGTCTTAAGGGGTCTTTTTTTTGCAACAAACAGTCCAAAACATGATTATCTTCCATTAACTATCATATTAGTCAAAGAAAAGCAGCAAATTTTAACAGCTGAGAAGCTGGAACTAGGGAATGTTTAGAAATGTTGCTTGAAAGGTGACTCTGTTCTGTCCGTCACTATTCCTGCAAAAAGTTCAGTTTTCACAAGAAAAGGCCTTAGAAAGTATTAGGTCTTAAATTATTTTACAAAGTTTTAAAATAGTTTTTCCAGCCTGCCATTGTCAGTAGTTATAAATGTTTCTGTGTGTGATACTGGTTGAAAAATCCCCAGTACTATTGGCTAGCCCTCTGATCTTATGGACCTTAAATTCATTAATGGCTTTCTTATTAGTTCATCCATCCATTTCCTGCAGCTCCTTCAGGTCCAGGTTGTGGTTTAAGATGCGATTAGAAATTATTGTTACATACAGCTGGCAATGGTACAGGCAAAAGTGTAATTTTAAACGTCAATAAATTCATGCACTTTGTAAATAATTTTAGGCCTTAACTTCCCTGCTGGTTGTCCTTGATATCTTTCATAGTTTGGACAGTATGACCACGAAACAGGTATTAAATTCCGTTCTGTGTGGTATTAAAAAGTCTTAACCTTAACCCAAAGTCTTTAACCTGGTCAACTTGCAGAAACCCTGGTCTGTTGACAAATTGCTTCAGTTCTTGTAAAAGTGCTGTCATGCTGTTGTCAAACAGGATTTTGCCTGAATAAACACACAAATTCCATTTGCGTTTCTAGTGGTGTGAGTCAAACATAACAACAGAACACAACAAGTGGACTTAAAGCTTGAAAAATCACTTTAAAATTGTTATTTATTTGTACTTTACATTATTTATCCAGCAGATAAACACCACAGATACAGTTAGACTTTTATTCTACGGACAGTGTGAAGGAGCATTGGCACAAAAAAGTCACTGCTCTTCTCCTTTTAAGAGGGTCCAACAAGAGTTTTTTTTTTTGTTTTTTTTTAATAAAAGTCCCTGTCCTCTCTTTTGAGTCACTAACATTAGTTTTGTGGCTAGATGTGTTTGTGCAGCAGCAGCCTCTGTTGAAGGATTTATTGGCTTCTCCTCAAACAAATAAGGAGATATATGTGTCTGCAGGGATGGTCAAAGGTTAAAAGACGACTCACCACACTTTTTTTTTTCTTTTCTCTGTCCATCCTCCATCTATCACTTTTACTGGGTGCACAGACACCATGTTATCTCTCTGTCCCTCCATCCCTTGGTCCACTGATTGTGTATCATTCAGCGATTAGTCTGTGGTGTCACCTAGTCTGTACTGTATGTGTGCGGGTGAGGGTGTTGTGTTTGTAGCTGGTGATCTGTTCTTATAAAATGACACCAGCCCCTGTCCAGTCCTGACCTCTGTACTGGGACCAGACCAGTGTCCAAATTATGCTTGTGCTGGTGGATTCTGGCAGGTGACCACTGGGCCTTTCTTGATTAAAAAATCAAATATCAGCCCATAAAACTGTTCAGACCAACAAGCACACCTTACACACCGCTAACCCTGCTGCATACACAGAACTCTAATGAAAAATTGATCATGGGTTATATTTTGCTGCTTCACAGTACAGTGCCTTGAATCCAATGAGTTTCCAGGTATTTTCCAGGTAAAATACCTCGTAGCATGTACTTTTTTTATGGTGCTGTGCTAAGTCTGTTGTTTAACTTGCAAGAGGTGAGGGGAGACCATAGCTGACAGCTTTCCAGAGTTGTAAAGAACTGACCCAAAGGAGAGTAAACTCCTATGCTGTGCTAAAACGATAGGCAACTGATCAATAGACCGATAATTTATCTGCAGCAATTCTGATTGAAGCTGCAAAGATCGGTCAATTAATCGATTATTCGATGCAAAAAAAAATAATGGGTCGGCCATTTTTTAAATTCAGAACTGCCCAAAAGAAAAGCTGTTTTCATGCTCTCAAATATGAAGATTTGCTGATTTTCTCTGTTTTATACATCAGACTGAATGTCTCTGGGTTTTGGCCTTTTGGTTGAACAACATCAGTCATTTTATCGACTAAACGATTAATCAAGAAAATGATTGGCAGATTAATCAATAATGAAAATAATCGTTAATTGAAGCCCTAATTCTGATAACCAGTCAATCGTCACGTTAAAGGTGCCCTGTTGAGTTTCCTTGTATACAAATAAAAGTTCTGTGTACCTTCAGTGTTTCTCACCAGAACTCGTCCTGATGAATCTGCTTCTTTCCTCATAAAAAAAACGCAAAGCCGGTTTTGAAACTTTCATTGTTTACAACCATGTTTACCAGCGATGAGGATGTTTCTTCCCTCACTTTGTTGGTGCGTTGCCGTGTTTCTTTGCACATTACTGCCACCTGTGTACCAGATCAGTGGAGCAGTGTGGTAGTATGGGCAGTACTGTGTATCATGCCGTGTGTTTGTGATGGGAAATTTCTCTGCAGTTGTTACATTTTACAGATTCATTGATTTATAGATAAATAAGTCATGAAAATAATCAGTAATTCCACAGCGTGTTTTGTGTTTAACAAACCTTCAAACTTGGTTGTTGGGCTCATATTTCATCTTCGTAGGGTTGGCAGTTCGATTCACGGCTCATCCTGATGGTGTGTTGAAGTGTCCTTGAGCAAGGCACTAAACCCCAAATGGCTCCCGGTGGCCAGGGCAGCACCTTGCATGGTGTGTTTGTGGGAGAATGAGAGGCATTGTGAAGTGCTTTAAATTCACAATTATTTTTTTCATTGATTAATCAGCTGATTATTTTCTTGATTGTTGTCTATAATTTTACAGAAAAATTCAACTTGACAATTTTATTTTACATTTTGTTTGAAAATGAACAATCAGTTGTCAGAATAGTTGCGTCTTTTGATTGACTGACTGAATTAATTAACTAATTGTTTCACCTCTGAAGTGCTTTGTCCTGCCCAGGTAAAGAAGTCCTTTATAAATACAGTATTGGAATCTTTCTGAACACGTGGTCTGAGCAGTGATTCTCAGTTTGTGGGTCCAGTTTTTTGGGTAGCAGAGGGTCAGTTGTGTTTTAGCTTTATTTTTGCCTAATAATCAGACTGAATTGCCATTACATTTACACAGTTCATTGCATATTGCGACATATGTATCATGATCGTGATATCATCCATGTTACATAGTCATGAACTCAGCATAAAAACTAAGCGGTGGAAACCTCATGGTTGTAAAGTTGGTTTATTGTGAGCAGCTCTTGGTCTGGATTTGTAGTTTGCTGATGAATGGTGCCAATGGGTCAACAGAGTAAACACATTTTTACTTTTATTGAAAAACACAGTTTCTACGAGATTCAGAGTTATGGTTTGCACAAATATTCCCCCGTTTTTAGTGCTTTTCACCATTTCCATCTCTTCTTTGTCTCACTTGTATGTATGTATGTATGTATGTATGTATTTATTAATTCTTCTTTTCTACCCCGTTTCATCTGTCTCCATTTTTTTTCTTAATTTTTCTCCATCTCTGTCTGTTTTGATGCAACAGACTTTATTCTCCACCGATTGTTTTCACACTGCTGATAAAAGCAAAATTGCGAAAAAAAATTGTACAAAAGGAATTGATCAAAATAAAAACACTGCAACGAGCCATCGTGTATTTCTCCTGCATAATCCCTCTGTTGTTCACCCCATTTAGTTTTTGTTCCTTTCTCTTCATTTTCTACATCTGTTTCTCGCTTTTCACAATGTTGTTTGTTCATTTTCTCCTATTTCAGTTCAATTTTTATTGACTCTTTATTAGAACCAGCACTAAAAAATAACACTCAAAATGTGTCTAAAACAACAGCTCACATTTTTTACATTCAAACTGAATAACGTTCATTTGAATATCGAAAATAGTGCACAAACATAGATCTGTCTTCCTCTTCTGAGTGTTCCTAGTTTTCTTTTCTTCCCCTCTCTCCATTCCATTTTTCAGTTTCTCCCTCCTCTGCTTGGTCTACCTCTTCTCAGTTTTCTTTCTCCTGGGAGTGTTTCAAGTCTTGGAGGCTGAGCTCGGGGATCTCTCTCTTTCCTCTGCTCTATTTCTATCCCTCTCTCTCTCTCTCTCTCTCTCTCTCTCTCTCCTTTTTTTTCACTTCCATTTCTTCTTTTCTGCCCTCCTCCAGCTCTCCCTCTCCCGCTCTTGGAGTGTGTTTCCAGTCTCAGAGGCTGAGGATCAGATTACTCAGGGAGTCTCTGAGGCTCTCTGGCGAGGTGGCAGTGGTGGAGGGGGAGGGAGGGAGGAGGTAGGGAAGGAGGGAAGGAGATCAGGTTTCACATCTCCACCCCCCCCCCCCTCGCGGCAGGCCTGGAGACAGAGTGGCTGAGCCGGGGAGGAAAACATGCAGTCTACCCCTCTCCTCCTCCTCCTCCTCCTCCTCCTCGTCCATACATCCAGCCTCTCTGCTGCAGCACAGCAGATAAATAAAGGCAGTAAATGGGAACTGAGAACACAGAGGGGCGATTCTTCACCTCCTTTACCTCCCCCTCCATCCCTGCAGAGATATTTTATATCCTGCACCGTGTGTTTTCATTCTCCTGGATGTGTGGCAAAGGTGAAACTGCTTCAGGGAGACTCTAGTTTCTCAAGACGACCAGAGCCGAGGATCAAACCTGGACTCAGAAATCAGTAAAATGTGACTCTGGAAGTAAACACAGAGAGGCCAAAGCCAACGTTTGTATTTGTAAGACACATGTGGCTTTAGTGGCAGCAGCAGCGGTAATCTGTGTTTAATGGTTTTGTATCTTGTTTGTTTTTGGAGTTTTTTTGTCTTTATACTTCTTTCTTGGTGAAAACTCTGGAAGAAAGATTTTTCGAATTTGTCCGCTGAGATTAACTGGTTTAATAAAATACAGAGCAATTGAATCTGTTTTTGAAGTAATTAAGGCTGCAACTAATCATTACTTTGATTATCAATTAATCAGTTAATCACTCATAAAATGGGCTATAAAATGGTTTATAAAACATAAGAAAATAGTGAAAAATATCCACTGTATCTTACATTGCCAACTGATCTGTTCAGATCTCTTCTTGCTTTTTCCCACCAACAGTCCAAAACCCCAAAATATTCAATTTATTATGTAATGTAATATAAGACCAAGAAAAGCAGCAAATTCTCACATTTGAGAAGCTGGAACAATCAAACTCTTGGCATTTCATTCTTGAACAAGACTAAGTCAAAACCCAGTATCTGGCTGGACCGCCCTTTATCTGTTTGCTTCTTTCTCTCATATACATTTAATTAATGTATATGTCCTACTCTCTGTGTATATGTCACAGAGAGTAGGACATATACATTAATTTAATCTAACCGGAATCCCAGTAAAGCTGTTCTCGTTTACGTTTCTCTGTTTCTGTTTTCAGACGACGGACCCATAATGAAATAGTGACTGAAACGCGGCCCATAGGACTACATTTTAACCAGCAGTCACTTCCGAGCCATTTCCATGCTGCTGCTTTGCTCTGCTAAAATCCTGATTTTTATAACCACGACGTCATCTGATTAAAATCAGCAGACACAATAAAGACACCAGCTTTGCTGTGACTTCAGCTCTATTTACCTGTAAAATGATCATTCAGAGAGAAAATTAGAGGCTCATTCAGGTCTGTGTCAGCTGCCGTGTGGTCAGTTGAATGAGAAGCATAGGGAGGTGATGTCTGCGGAGGGAAAGCCCGACCTTGCGCCCGTGGGGCTACACTGACGACTCCCTTCTACGGGAAGTAGCTGAGGTTTGTCCAGAAAGTTGCTGGATTTGTCGCTAGGTGCTTTTTTGAAAAATGTCGCCAAAGGGTCTGAAAAGCCGGTAAATCTAGCGACAGAGGCGCTAAGTTGGCAACACTGCCTGCACACGCCCACTGATAATGTAAAAGTGCCAAATATTTGCAGATTTCAGAGAAGATTTGCTGCTTTTCTCTGTCATTTATCACTGTAAAGTGAATATTTTGTGGGGGTTTAGGGGATTTGGACTTTGAACAAAATGACATTTGAAGACGTCATCTCTAGCTCAGCAAAAAAAATGTTTACAATTTTTTCATGTTGTTGAAAAAATGAAAAAATTGTTTACTCATAGAGTTAACAATTAATCGAAACAAAGCATAGCCAGATTAATCGATGACAAAAATAACTGTAAGTTGCGGCTCGTATTTCATGTTCCTTGAATGCTCAAAATTTAAATTTTAAATGATTAGTTTTCCGACTCCTATTAAAGGCCCATGTCAAATACACTATGTACTACTAGTACAACCAGCCAGTTACTTGATGAATTTAATTATTTTAGATCACAGAACAGACAGAACGCACCCCTGCTGAATGTTGACCTTACTGTGTCTGGAAAATTGTACAGCACATTTAAGTCATGGCCCAGTTTACATGCCGTGCAATTCTTACGCTTTTTGCTCAGTCGCACATGCCAAAGTTGTTTAATATTTTCAAACCAGATTTTAAATTTTTGCAGCCAAACAAACATTTCTGTCTGCAAAGCTTGAAGGTTGAAGCCGCCTCCATGTTCACCATCTCCAGTGGCTCCAGTTGTCCTTTAATGGTATTGATCTCTGCTTTAAATACACCCAGTCCGTCCCAGTGAATAATTCAGATGGCCTCACCACAGTGGCAGCAGAACATTCCTGTTGGCTGGATGGTTGGACAGAAAACATTCCCTTATTCTAATGGAGGAAGTGGGGATGGAGTCTGTCGGGGCTGCAGGCTGTGGTCGCCTCTGTTTCAAGTCAAACCTGCCTTTTTTTTTTTTTTCACCCGCTGTGAAAATGAGATTATTTGTGGGCGTGTGTGATTTTCGTGCGGCCATGTGACAGCAGTGAAGAGCACTGCATTCCTCCTACAGTTCAAAAATCTGAAGCTTTCTTTTCTTTCTCAACAAAACCACATCACAGAACAATGGCTTATAGCAGTTTGACTATAGTAAATAACTCTAGCTATGTTTTGGCTGTAGTCTTATCCAGTGTTTTTTTTTCCTGGAAATCCGCTTGTTCTCAGTGAAACATTGGATGTTCACTCCTTTTAGTTTAGGTGATCGTTTACATTTCTACTTCACATCATTTTGTTGCTGTAAATTTGGTACAAAATGTGACAGCAACCTGAAATTGTGTGTTATCACTTTGGCGACAGTACATTATTCTACTGTAATGACTGACGATGCAGTTTGGACTCGGTCTCTTTAAGTTTAGTTTATTTTACATCACAAGACATGACATAGAAATACATAAATCTGCAGGGAGTTAGGCAACATAATCCGCAACTGCTTTGTTAATGGACTGATTGTTTAAGCAGTTTTTAAAGCACCTTTCATGGGTTTCATCTTTTATGATATGAGAATTTTCTACATTTTTCTGTATTTTTAGTTTAAAAAAATGTTACCTGAATTTCTTTTGGGTTAGACTTTTGGTTGGATTAAACAAGATATTTACAAGGCATTTAGCCTCATTTTCTGAAAGTTTTAAAGCTAAAAGTTATTCGATAATGTCATCTGAAAATTAATTGATAATAACAAAATAATCATTACTTGCAGCCCCATTTCTTTGCTATGCCTCTCTTTGCTGCACCAAAAAATAACATCTCCTTTCTTGGCTTTTTAAGAACACAAAGAACCAAATGTCTAGATCATATAAAGACAGACAAACATGAGTGGGAAAGAGTGGTACGAGCTCAAAACTCTTGTAATTCAACAAGAAATCAAAGTCAAGTAAATAGTTTCCTCCACAAGTAAGAAAACCCAAGCAAGTCTGTGGTTCTTTAAATCTAAATATTAGGAACACTAAAACTGAACCAGAGCACAACATGGAGGTCTTCTCTCCCTCAGACGTCCTGGTTGTATAGAGTTCCATCTTCATCTTCAGGGGGATTTGCTCTTCCTTTCTCAGTAATCCTCCTGTCTGATAGGTGCAGTGATCTTTCTAAAGTGACGGTGGCCCCTGACCTACATCCTGACCCCTGACCTTTGACCCCATCGTCCTGACCCCCTGTCAGCTTGCCACTAACAGAGCCGTCTGCTCCCCACTTTGATGTCTTGTTTTGTTGCTCACTTTTGAATAGCATAAATGACAGGCAGTGTAGTTTTCAGATGCCTCAATGAGGAAAACTGATAACTATCAAAACTGTTTGTAAGAAGACAGGTTTGAAACCAGGATTGTATGTTTAAGGAAAGTATCATTTTAATTTTTTCTCCGAATCTGCTGTTTTTATTCAACATGTCTCTGAAGATTAACAACCATCATTTGGAGTCTGTGTGGTGGGCTGGTAAACTGCAGGAGGATGGTTTTAAGCCCAAACTGTTGGAGTGCTAGGTTTTTTGTTAGTTTTTATTATTATTTTTTTATTTTTATTTTTTTTATTCTTGGCTGTCCTGCAGGCGGCAGCCATGAGAAAATATCAGTCCAGCACACAAACCTCATCACTGAATTTTCCCACTGAGCCTGGGCTCTTGTGAATGCAGCACCGCTCCCTCCCTCCCTGTCTTCTCGTTTCTGGTCTTTAATTTCAATTAGCTCTGGCTGCTGGTTGACTTTGATGGCATTAGTCTCTCTTCCCAGCCTCCACACTCGTCCCTCCGCTCTCGTCTTCCTCTGTTGGTTTTGCGAAAGCTGCCGGCTTTAACTGCTGCGATCAGGATCTGAACGCTTCGCTTCCACTTCCTGCCAGCGTCCAGCCCGCCGTGCACCCGAACCACCACACACACAGGCTGTATACGGCCTGCAGAGGCTCTTTTTTTGAGGGGGAGGTAAACTCAGACGATAAAATGATGCAAGTCCTCAGATGTTTCAAAATCGGTTAATAAGTGGGATAGGGCAGCAACCATCGATAACAAAAATCCTAAATCCAAAAGGTAACGCAAAATTCCTTTATTTGTCTGACCAACTGTCCAAAACCCAAAGATATTCAGTTTACTATCACATTACAAAGACAAGCAGCAGAAATGAACACTTGAGAGGTTGAAATGGCCGAATTTTGGCATTTTTGCATGAAAAATCAATCAATTTTCAAAAGAATTGCCGATTAATTAACTAATCATTGTAGCTCTAAACTGGGTAGTACATTTTGCTGTCACTGAAAACTGTGTGATGCAAATCTAACCAAGATTTATCAGACAGTACATTTTCTTGCAAGGTTTCAAGATAAACAAATCAGAGTAGAGAATTATGGTCAGGTGACTTGTCGAAGTCCGACAGCACTGAACAGAGATGCTGCAGTAAGAGCAGAAAAAAGAAAAGAGCAAACCAACTATAAATAAAACAAACCATTCAAAAGTAGCACTGAAATGATTAGGCTGTAAATCTGCTGTCTTTAGTGTATAAAATCTCACAAAATGTCTGGAAAATGCCCTTCAAAATTTTCTACAGCACAATAGTATTACTAAATACAATGTCGAGAATATTATTAAAAATGAAAGTTTTCATAAGCTTAGTGGAAATAAATAAATCTACCTAATCCACAGGAGCAACAAAGTATTTCTTAAATTGACAATGGCCTTGGACAAATACTTTGCATTTTAAGACAGTCATTTCTAATCTTTTTTAACGAGCCAATTCTGATGATTCTGCGTATATTTAGCTTTCACCTCAGTTAAAGCAATTTAGAGCTGAAACTTAAGAATTCTTTCATTATCGATAAATCTGTCTTTTTTCCATTAATGTTTATCTCTATAAAATGTTATAAATCGGTGAATATGCCGATCATAATTTCACCAGAACTAAAGCTGAAGTCTTCAAAAAGCTTTTGTCAAACCAAACCCAAGAAGTACTGACTTTACAATCACAGAAAACAGACGTTTGCTAGTTCTGCAAAATATATAACTTGATAACATATAACATTGCATAATTTCTTCGATTATCAAACTTGCTGCATATTAGGTAGTTTATGTTGGTCAATTAATCACAATTGGACTCATTGATGCAGCTGTAAATGATTGTTTCTACCAGTTGAATTGAAGTGAATACGTGTATTTCCAACATGTAGTACACAGGAGAAATGTGAGGATCGTTTCAGTAACTTCAAAATGGCCTTGGATGGATGTTTTCATTTCAGAGAGTCACTGCTGAGCTGTTAAAATGAGCCGAACCAGTCATCCGGCCAATTATTACAAAACCTGGCCGGGGACCTTTGCTGCATGTCATCTTTCTCTCTCCCTGCAGTTCCCATCTGTATTTCTACTATCACATAAAAAAGCAAATGCCGAAAAAAGCAAATGCCAATAAAGTTGATATTTATGAAATCTGAGGGACAGGCAGGCCTCACACCACGAAACAACTGATTCAACTTTGATGGTGGAGACTTCGGTCCAAATGAAAAACAGGGGATGTTTACAGTGTCATAAAACTTAGTTAACTTCCTGGGGGAAAAACTTGTTTAAGTGAGTGTTTTATTGCATTCTGTCACTTCCATTCAATGTATTTCATGCTTGACTTTTGTTAATTCGGAAAAAAAAAAACAAAAACCTTGAATGAAAACCAGCCAGATGGAGATGATGGCGAATACTGATATCCCATAGTGACTGTCGCTCTGGGCTGTTTACATTCTGAAACAGAGCAACCAGCTCTTTAAAGGAAACCCAAGTGTGTGAGAGGGATTCAGGGAAACATGAAGCAGACGAAACATCACCTCTACACACTGACTTCATCTTCCCTGGACATTTCTTCTGCTTTTTCACACCAACTGCTCACTTCTCTTTTCTTACATGCACACTTTAATCTCATGAACAGATTCAAAGATTACATTCTGGTGTTTTTAAAATAGATGCTATCACTCTAAATCAATACCATTCAATTATAAGAATACATAAACAAATACTTGGCTGAAAGCAACTGTGATATGACCTGCAGTACAAGTGAAATCAGACTTGTTTGTCACGTCTGTTTCACAATTTAAAGGCACAAAAGGTATGATGCTGATCGGTC